>NW_027282306.1:25000-45000 GCF_046629955.1 Centroberyx affinis | reverse complement strand
AAATGATACACATAGCACTTTGGCTTATTTAACATTGGCTCAGGAAACATTGGGAACTGATGGTGGTATTTGAACCAGCAACCTTCTGCTCATAACACTCACATAGCTGCTGTGCAACTGAAGGGTTTATTTTCAAAACGTTATATAAGGCATTTTGGAAATAAAACCTTCATCACTCAATATTAAAAAACAACAGATAATTACGTGCTCTAAAATGTAAAATGTTGTAAAAGAGGGCTGCACATAGCTAATAACCTTTTTTTATTGTTCACTACTCAATATATATATATACAAATATTTCATCCGCTGAAAACTTGTGATTTCTAGAAATGGGATTTCTACTTTCAGTTTACTTTGCAAGCAATCATTTTATCAGAGCCGCTGTAATATTTTTTCCAATTGATAATTCATTTTAAAACAAAACACTTCAGTTCAGATAAAAAAGGATTATTCCTTTGTTGGACAGGAGACTTCAGTCATTTTTATTCAGCCGAATGAATGTCTATGAACGCATTCATGGGCACACACACACACACACACACACACACACACACACACAGACTGACATAAAGGAGTGAGCCTGGAAGCTGACAAGATCTAAGCTACAAAATGAATCTATTATGTATGGCATAGACAGGGCTATACACACACACACACACACAAACTCACGCACACACACACACACACACACACACACGCCTGTCAGTCATCCACCAGCATCTGTGTTAATGATGGACTGTCACACACATCGGCAGCCACTGAGTCTGACAATCAGGCCTGTCAGATTATTCAAGAAAAAAACGAAAAGAAAAAAACCCGTCAGTCTTGAATCAGAATCCCCATCTGCTCTTCATGATCTCAGCCGCTCCGTCTAGACGTGCCAACATGAAAAAGACTTTCAGGAGACGAGACTGTCTTCACACACACACACACACACACACACACACACACACACCTGGAGCTGCTCAGTTAAGAATTAAACAATGGAAGACCGACTCTGTGGACTGATTTACTGTTGATCTGAACTTGTGGTTGCTAACAGCAAAACAGCAGAAAATAGTAAAAGCCAGTAGTTTCAGTGAAGCTCCACACTGACAGAGAACACAACAAACAAAGTGTTCTGGTCACATTGTCTCTATTTCAGCGACATTTCACAGGTTCACCTCGCCTCCAAACTGCGGCAGACTAGAGTTTAAGTTGTAAAAACATTTCACAGAGGCAACAGAGCTGCTCTGGAGGCAGAAATAATCTGATTGGTTGAGTTAAACCTCAACCAAGTAGATTATTGGTTGAGTTAAACCTTAGTGGGCGGAGCCAAAGAGTGCAAGTAAGCTAGCTGACAAACTTGAAGGGCAAAGAAAGAACTCTTGTCAAAATATAGATAAAAAATATAAAAGATATTCATTCATTCATGACCATGGCATCATGATGTTGAAGGTCAGCAGCTAGCTAACTAGCTTACCTAGATAGCTATAGGCTATTATGGCTAGTTTGGAAGGTCAGCTAGGCTAACTAGCTAACATAGATCAGTGATTCTCAACCTTTTTCATATCAAGGACCCCTAATCTAGTCCACATCAGAGCCATGGACCCCCGTTTGATGAGATTTCTTCTCTCGGAACCAAATCTGAGAATATTTTTATTGTCAGATATGATTTTGTCCAGAACTCCATGACTGTCTGTATTGTAGGTAGAGAGATAACAGAGAAACTATGATCAAAACAGTCATTCTTCTATATAGGCTACTCTAACTGTGTTAGCTTCTTGTAAATGAAATAATGCTGAAGTTTAACAATTCATCAGTTTCCTGGGGACCCCCTGGAACCCCCTCAAGGGCCCCTGGTGGCCCCCGGACCCCATGTTGAGAACCACTGACTTAGATAACAAAAGTAGTATTAATATTAGCTACCTGCTGTCTTACCCCTTGCTTTTCTCACTGGGTGTCAGTCCAGTATTGCCTATTCTTTTCCAAGGAAGGTAGCTATTGGCTGCTCAAAAAGTCACTCGAAGTCGCCAGATGACATCATACGCTAATTTACATATCAACATATAACCTGCAGTTCCCGCTCTTAGTGGAGGGAGGGGGGGGGCTGCACTGTGTATGAGGAGCGCTGCAGCCATGACACCTCTTTGGTTCAGACAAACCAGTAGCTTCAGCCGTGCCAATCTGTCACCAAATGCTTTAGGATTCAATACAGTAACATTAGCAACAGAGCTTCAGTCTAACGTTACTCAGCCAGAAATCTGTGGTTCTTTGGCTCCGCCCACTGAGGTTTAACTCAACCAATCAGATTATTTCTGCCTCTGAGAAATGTTTGTTGAACTAAAACTCCAATCTGCCAGCTTGTGACTATTGGTGGAAAACAGATTAGACCGGCCGGGTCGGTAAACTTGAGTGTGCCGTGTGCAGTTTACTGACATCATGATGCAGGATTTCTGGGTATTAAAACACGCAGGTATGAAGGTATTAAGTCTTCAAAATTCAAACAGTTACCTCTCGCCAACGTGTGGAAATTACATGCATTAAATAACCAGTTAACTCATTAACTCTGCCACAGTATGCAGAAGAGAAGAACAAGCAAGGAGGGAAGAGGGAGAGAAAATGGGAAAGGGAGAGAGAGTGTGTTTGTGGAAGAGGGAACACACACACACACACACACACACACACACACCCTCCCATCATTACCTCATATCTCCCACAGGGCTCCAGTAGCAGCCACACAGATTGAGAAACAACTGGAGCAGAAGAGAGGCCAGTTTAAAGTATTTGGTGACTAAGGGAATGGTTGAGAGCATCGTGTGCAGCAAACACACACACACACACACACACACACACACACACACACACACACACACACACACACACACAACAGATAAATGCAGGATAAATGCATGAAACCTTTTCAATGGAAGCCACTGTGCTACTTAACCAACTATTTGACCTGAATATTCTGAATATGAACAGATGACAAGTCTGCTTCTCCTCCAATCAGGAAATTCAGAACATAAGGAAATGGTTTCTTAATGCCAGAATATTATGAACTAACCTGGACAGGCAGGAATATTAATATGTAAAATGTGTGTGTGTGTGTGAGTGTGTGTGTGGTGTGTGTGTGTGTGTGTGTTCCCCAGACAGATCTCTAGGGGAGTGTTGGAGCCTCCATCGCCCCCGGCTATGACTTGATTGGATCAAAGAGAGAGAGAGAGGAGAGAGAGACACAGAGGGAGAGAGAGAGAGAGAGAGAGAGAGGGGGAGAGAGAGAGACACAGAGGGAAAGAGAGAGAGAGAGACACAGAGGGATAGAGAGACACACAGAGAGAGAGAGAGAGAGAGAGAGACACACACACAGAGGGATAGAGAGACAGAGAGAGAGAGAGAGAGAGAGAGAGAGAGAGAGAGAGAGACTATGGGCAATAATACTGAATGAATTCCTGCCTGAATTCTATCTTTTTTCTTACTTTTGCTGCTGCAACGCCCCAGTTCCTCCACAGGGATCAATAAAGTTTCATCTTACCTTATCTATCTCCATGAAGAATAACATCGAATCTGATATCTAACTTGTTAAGTATGTATTGATATTGTTGTCACCCTATGCTTTGGAAATGTCTGGGATCTCAGTATTATGCCAATAACAAATTGAAATTCAACTGAGAAAGTGAGAAACAAAATCCCATATCCCTATAATATTCATATAATATTCCTACAGTGTTTCACTGGTACACAATAGTGTCTTTATAGTCTTGTATATGACTTTATAGTGGCCTTGTCCTACTTTACGGTATTTTTTTATCTTCCTTGGTATCACTATAGTATTCCTACAATAATCCTACAGGCCAATAGTGTGTCAGGGATATGGAAATTTGTTTACAAATTGTGTTGTGTGATTTTTGTCTCCTATGGCAGTGATTCTCAACCTTTTTCATATCAAGGACCCCTAATTTAATCACATTAGGGCCACAGACTCCCATTTGATGAGATTTTGTCTCTCGGACCCAAATCTGAGAATATTTTTATTGTTAGATTTTGTCCAGAACTCCATGACTATCTGTATTGTAGGTAGAGAGATAACAGAGAAACTATGATCAGATCAGTCATTCTTCTACATTCTCTAATTGTGTTCACTTTTTGTAAATGAAATAATGAAGTTTAATAATTCATCAATTTGCTAGGGACCCCCTGGAACCCCCTCAAGGACCCCTGGTGGTCCCCGGACCCCACGTTGAGAACCACTGTCCTATGGTATTACATTAAAATCCTAAAATAAAAAACTAAACTCCTTCACTTTAGTAAAAGTAGCAATACCATAATAGAAAAATACTTAATTAAAAGTAAAAGTTCTGCATTCAAATGTTTACTTCAATAAAAGTCTTGAAGTATTAGCAGTAAAATGAACTGAAGTATCAAAGTAAAAGTCGTCATTCTGTCAGAGAGTTAAATTATTGAAGCATGAACCTGTCAGAAGTATTTTAATGTTGTCGGTCTAACTGCTCCATATACTGTTCTGGAGTTTAAACTCTAACAATGCAACATGTTTTATGAGCTTATCGTGTGTTTTGTGTGTAAAACCTTATTCTGCAAAGTAACAAGTAACTCCAGCCGGCAGATAAATGTAGTGGAGGAAAAAGAACAAGATTTCCCTCTGAGATGTAGAGGAGGAAAAGTAGAAAGTCTCACAGGATGGAAATACTCAAGTAAAGTGTCAGAACCTCAGAACTGGACTGTACTTGAGTAAATGGACTTAGTTACTTTCCATCTCTGCCTGTAATATTCCTCATAGTGTGTCTGTAGTTTAAATGAGGTTATAGAGACCTTATTGTACTTGTTGATAGTATTCTGTAATCTCTTATGGTATCACTATAATATTCCTATGATATTCCTGTGATATTCCTATAGGGACTTGTAGTTTTGCTGTGATATTTGTATAGTATCCTTCAGACAATGTAGAGAGAGAGAGCGTCCCGCCACTCCCAGATAGCATTCGCCTGGAAGAGGAGACTCGGGGTTATCAGAGCACAGCGATTACACAACACACACACACACACACACACACACACACACACACACACACACACACATAACAGATGGGGCCCTGGGGGGTGTTTTCCAGGCAGAAGGATCCCAGCGACCCCCTGGAGACTGAGCAGAGAAGGATGAAGAGGATGAGGAGTGTGTGTGTGTGTGTGTGTGTGGAGGAGGGGGGGTGATAGTCTTTTTACTGTTGAATCCTTTACACACACACACACATGTACAGGCTGCCTCCCGGTTCCAGAAAGCCAAATTTAAGTTACCTGGAATTGAATTTAAGACCGATTCAAAACTCAAAGTGACTGAAGGGTTTTTTTTAAAGGAGAACAGGTGAATTCAGTCACAAAGTGAGACACTTTCACAGCCTGGATCCTCTCCATTAAGAGATATTGAGGGATGAATTTCAGGTAATAATAACTTTTTTCCAAAATGGATGTATTGCAGTTTGGACTCAGTGAGTCTCCGAGAGACTCACTGATCTGAATGCAGGTTGGTGCTGCTGTAACTGAGGTGTACTGAAATCCCTGAGAAATAAAGACAATCAAAAACGAATGAAAGAGAAGTGAAGAGAGACTAGAGAGATATTTTGTGGTGTCTCTCTTTCCGTTAACAGAGCGGCTCCAGCGCTTTAATGACAAAAAGAAAAGCGTTAAAGGTTTTGGTTTTTCTGGTTTCTACCGCAGCTTTGGGAGAGAGAGCGGCTCACGTTCACAAATATTGATCAAACTTCTCTTGCTCAGCGTATGTGAATTGTTGATATTGAGCGCCGTGCTCAATATCAACCTTCTTCCATTATTCATTTCATGTTTTTCTTGTGATTTAAAAAACTCCTTTCTGCCTCCGTCCTCCCCTCGTCTTTCTCTCATTTCATCTCTCATTCAGGTCACAGGATTATTTTGCTGCTGAACCCTCAAACTCTTTACTATTGGTTGCTCGTCACGTTGGTGATCTCTAACTTCTCTAAATCTCTAAATACTATGATGGGGTGGCACAGCTCAGAGATCTGCCAGCACGGATTAAAATAAGACACAGAAACTGGTGTAGAGCAAAATGCATGGCCAGGTATTTCCCTCTTTAAAGCTCCATATCCTCCACTGTCCAGAGTTTTATTTTGTGTCTTTCTGTCCATTCAAAGCTGTGTGTGTGGTGTCATGAACCAAAAACACTCTCAATCCATTTCTCCACGTTCATTTTCCAGCATCTCTCTGAGCCTTACCAAGAACAGGCCGTTTCTGTCGCCGTGTCTTTAAGGCTCATTAATATTAACGACCCCTCTGTTCTGATTGGCTAACCGTTTCAAGAGTGAAACGTGAGATGCCGCGGCTATTATTTCTTACAAAAATGCTAATGAGCGAACCTTTGTGACGTCACAAAGTTACGGAAGTCCAAACGGCTCATTTAGAGGCTCGCTTTTCTAATATGGATTGTGTGGATTTAGTTTTGATACTTTCACCATGTTTAGATAGACCATCCAACTCCTTTATCATCACAGAGGCAAGGGGAGTCCTGCTTTACACCAGATGGACCTTTAAGGCAAAACCAAAAAAACTGAAAGTAGGCGATGATGAAAATACTTGTGTGCAAATGTGAGCAAACAACTAAATCTCCCTACTTCAGTATCAAGGGCATTGAAAATAGCGACTAATATAACCATGCAAGGTTAGGTTGCTGCATTCAAAAAATTCAAAGAGCGATTTGTCTTCTCGTCTCACTCGTTTGACCTTAGATATTTAATAGTAATGTATTTAATAAAGGAATGTATCTTGGTTCTCTTGACCTGCCATACCAAAACAAATACACTAGACTGGACAAAACTGCGATGTCAGTGCAATGTAGATAAAACTATTATGTGAAAATGATGTGATTACAGTGTAAAAGAGTATGGAAACACAATAAAGACAGTTCAGAGAAATTTTTGTGATCTAGTAACTGAAGCTTCTTCTTCTGTCGCTCTGGATAAGGGCATCAGCTAAATGTCTAAAACATAAAAACGAATGTAAATGTAAATGTTCTTTGTTTTGACCCAGGACAGATTACAGTCTCTCACAGAACGGAGCTGGGAGGCGGCCTGCAGTGAGAGGAGATCCATCTCAAATCCACTGCTCCACCTGACTGGATGGAAATCAAATGGAAGTTCTTCCATAAAAACAACAGGCAGAGCGAGGCACTAACACTGTGAGGGTTGGGGGTTCCATTCCCACCCATGCTGAGAATGTATCCAGCAAATAGCAGAAGTAGTTAGAAGCACTTTACATTACGGTACACAAATGACAGGGTAATTACTGTGTAATTACATAGAAATTATCAGAAAGTAAATTTTCTGGTAATAATGAGTAACTATTTTGCAATTATAATGTCTAATTTCTCGGTTAAATTTTGGTAATTTCTGGTGATAACGAGTAATTATTAGCATGATAAGAGTAAGCTATGCAATCATGACTGAATTATTACTATGTAATGCTTAATTTGTAAGCATTTGCTTACCAGCCTTTCCAATATCTATTATGGAAGTGCTAGATAACATCATGGGAACTGAACTGCCAGGTAAAGTCAGGCTTAATACACCAATGTTACACTGATTTACTCTGTAGTTACTCTATTCCTTGGTTACCTCCTGATAATTTCTATGTAATTACACAGTAATTATCTTGTAATTTGTGTTCCGTAATGTAAAGTGCTACTGAAGTCAGTGCAGATCACAGAGGGGTTTTCACAGTAAACAGGAGTGTGTGGTGATATTTAGCTTTAAAGGAGAAAAGCCTCAGGTTGGAACACATAAAGATATTGTCACATTTATGAATGACTGGTGGCTGCAGAATGCAAACTGTACAGGAGGAGAGACTCTGAATGTTTCTATTTAACTGTCAGTTGAGCTCCTGTGGGCCGTGGCACTGTAGACTTTAATATATTCTGTTTGGTTGTTCTTATATCAAAATCGTATTGCTTTTACTTTCTGGAAAACAGTGTGTCTTTAGTGGTTACATCATGGCGGACCAGTCCAGTAGGCATAAAATTCATTAAAAAAGTAGATAAAAATTCCATCCAATAATATCGTCACAGATTTTTGGACAGTTCCTTGTCACTGCAGTGCATTCTGGTCTCTCTCCTGCTCCTGTGGTGGAGAAATTGGTCTCTCTCCTCTTCTCCGATGGCTCTCTCCCTATATGATTGTTGAACGTCTCTCGGTGCAAAATGGCGGCTCTAGAAAGAAGCCCTCGCTCTTTGATTCTGAGGGACTGACACCAAAACCTGACGTTTACCGCTGAGGTTTTACATCCTGAAACATTTTCTCATATCAAACTCCACTGGAGCTGCTGGAAACATCTGGAGGTGACGTCACCTCGTCTACGATTGGCCGGTTATCCACCAAGAAGAAAAACACAACTAACGACTGAATGGACTCAGAAATGCAACAAACAACATTATCAGTTGCTGAATTTAACAGTGTTTAAGTGTTTCAGGATGGATTTTCCCTTTAAATCTGACCCACGCTGCTAATTGGCATTCATCCTGACATGGCTCGCCTGTGCCGCTGCCTTTGTATTTGTGATTTAGTTCGTTAAAAGCTGCAGTTCTTTGTCATGTGGCGTTTCCGTTACTTTGTCCACCCGCTGAACACAAGCAAACCAAACAGCTGCAGCACATTTGATAATAAAAAGTGGCTTAAAACGGAGGATTGTGATTTTGACGCAGCCTCATTTTAAACTGTTTTCCTCAGCTTCTCTCTTGTCCTTTCAATTGAGTTCCTCTTTTTCCCAACTCTCTCTCTCTCTCTCTCCCCTCCTCCTCCTCTTTCATTTCCCCTTACTTCCTCCTGTCTTCTCTTCTTCTACCCAAACTAAAAAGCTGCGCACCGTGCCTCACAATGAAGTGTGTTCCTTTCACATGTTAATGCTTTTACTCACGGCCCGCTGCACAGCGCAAGGCAAACACAGGGCCGGTCAGAAAAACAAGCTTTTTACACACACACACACACACACACACACACACACACACACACACACACACACAGTAGGGATGGCTACAGTTACACTCTATCTAAGTGAGCTGCCACTGAGTCGCCTTCAGTTGTGATGCTGAACTTAGAAAACCAACAGAGAGGAAAATGAGAAGTCTGGAATATGTAATTTCCCTAAAAAGAAAGAAAGCAAGAAATAAAGAAAGAAAGCAAGAAAGGAAGGAACAAAGGAAGAAAGGAGAGGGAATGAGGTAAAAGACAGAAGAAGAAAAGCAGCAGAGAGACAAAGCGGGAGTGAGAGTGGAAGTGAGAAAGACAAGGAGAGAAAAAGAAAGCGAGTCTGTGTTTCATTTCCATTGGAGACTCGGAGGCTTTTCATCATTCATGACCATTAAGCTGGTTTCAGTGTATCACCAAAAAAAAAAGAAAAGAAAAGAAAAACCTATTACAGTTTGAGGAACAGGGTGTGTGTGCCTGGGAATAGATTTTAGAGATTTGGAAGAGGGGGAGAAAAACAATCTGCAAGAAGAAAACACACGTGCGTCTATTGAAATTCAGGCCCCTTGACGAATCTGAGTAGAAACCAGTCGAATGAGGAGAATCTCACGGCCGCTCGCTGTACAGTAATTGACTGCGTGCGTTTGAATCCGGCTTGAGTTATTTCATTAATATAACTCCGCTAAAAAAAAACACATGACTCACAACCAGGTTCCAGTGTTTAGATTAAATCCTGTGTGCAAAAAGTTTGTTTCAGGGTGGATGTTATCTTCAGACGGCGGTTCTCAACCTGGGGGTCGGGACTCCGCCAGGGGGTCGCGACAAAATCTCGAGGGGGTCGCAAGATGATTTATGGGACAGGAAAACAGCATATTTCTACTATAAACATTTACTATCATATCTATTTTTTATTATTTTCTGCAAATTTTAGATTTTTCTTGTGAAATACGGAACAGTTTTCAGCCTTTTGGCCTCTGATAATGACATGAAACGACCTGAAAAACTGTTCACTGCTCATGAATAGGCATCGCTTCATTTTAAGGGGTAACGAGACAAAAATTTTGACAACTTTACCAATTTTTCACCAAATGCTTTAACGGTCAACACATTAAAATCTTCCCCAATGGACGGAAAACGTTTCTAGATTTGTCAATAGTTGCTTTTGAGAAATAAAGTCACCAGGTTGTTTTTTTTTAAAGTCTAGCAACAAAAAAGCATATTTACTTAAATTTTACAAGTTTAAAAGTTTTTTTAACAAGTTCTCACATGGAGTCTAGAAGTTCTCACATCGAGTCTACAAGTTCTCACAGAGTCTACAAGTTCTCACATAGAGTCTACAAGTTCTCACATCAAGTCTACAAGTTCTCACAGAGTCTACAAGTTCTCACATGGAGTCTACAAGTTCTCACATGGAGTCTACAAGTTCTCACATGGAGTCTACAAGTTCTCACATGGAGTCTACAAGTTCTCACATGGAGTCTACAAGTTCTCACATGGAGTCTACAAGTTCTCACATCAAGTCTACAAGTTCTCACACAGAGTCTACAAGTTCTCACATAGAGTCTACAAGTTCTCACATAGAGTCTACAAGTTCTCACATCAAGTCTACAAGTTCTCACATCAAGTCTACAAGTTCTCAGGTTTTGCAACATAAATACCTTCATAGATATCTAGCATTTTCTTACATGCTTCAAATGATATTGTGATATTTATTTGCTGTTGACACTTCAAATCTTCTGCCTAGAACATAGAGGTGTCAAATTAGGAGGCGTCAGATGACAGGCGGCAGTTTTCACCAGCAATGTGTTCGGTCCCTGAACGCATCATCGGGGTTGCAGGCAGAGTAAAGTTGAATGCGTCTGGACTGATCTTGCCGGCAGCCTGTTGGAGGCCGGCTCTCCTCAGTAAGCGGCTCCCCGCTCCCTGCAGGACCATCACTGCTGTTTGTTTGTGTCGGACAGAGGCTTAGCACAGCGGGCGCCCAGTGCTGAGTTTGCTAATGTAATCTAACCATATGTCAGGGGAGATCAGGACCCCCTCAACTCCCCAACCACAGCCCCTCCCCCACCCCACCACTATTAAGACGTAATTCCTTTATTTCATGTGATGTTCAGACGGCGGTCATTTAGCGATCCCCAGGGTCTCATGTAACTGTCCCTTGAGCTTGCTATTTTAGGAAGCGTCTATGTAAAAAAATGTTGTCATTTATTGTTAAAGAGCTCTTAAAAAGCTCCGGCCTCTTTATTACTAAATTCACTGCTCATCAGACAGTCCAATACCTTTTACCTTTAAAGGATACGTTTGGTGATTTTGGACCTATATGTAACGAGTCTCTTCATCCCTGTAGTTCTTGGACCCACAGACAGTATTGGCTCCAGAGTCGGCTGTCATGGGCTTCAGGTTCAGGTTCAGGTTCAGGTTCAGGTTACTTTATTTGTACCTGTAGGTAGATTTCTGTTTTGCTGTTCTTTGAATTCCGGAGGCCTGCTATAGTTTTCATACTAGACCAGGCTGAGCCAAGGTTATTTGCAGCCATCTTGTTCTCTAGTTCAGATTTATAGTTCTGTTTTGCTTTTAAAATTTCTATTTTCAGCTCCTTAGTAGCTATATGCAGATCAGAGGCTACTCCCTGTTTAAAAACGCGTTTCTTTTTCTGTATGCTGGACTTAACGGATTTGGTCACCCATGGTTTGTTGTCAGGGTAAATTTTAACTCATTTACAAGGAATGATCATGTCCCTACAAAAGGCAGCATATGAGCAGGTTACATCAACAAGTTTGTCCAAATCATCACCACAAGACTGTTTAAACATGGCATTATCGGCAGCAAGAGGCAGCGGAGCTCGCTGTTTCAACTGACAGCTGACTCTGGAGACAATACTGTCTGTGGGCCCAAGTGCTACAGGTTTGGAAAAGATTATATATATTATTATAGATGTAGGTCCAAAATCACTGAACGGTTACAGAAATGGTGTCTAGCTTGTACCGACCTGAGTACGACCAGTCGATATCCTTCCTCAGGCCTCGGATCAACGGCTCTGCTGCCACAACTACAGGGGAGAGAGAGAGAGAGATTAGTGTCATTTTGCAGTGTAGAACACACACACACACACACACACACACAGCGCCATGTCCACCTGCTGGGTGATTTTGTCGTATGACGAGTGACAGGCTTTCCCTCTCACTCACAGCCACTCAGCCCGGTGGGAGACGGACGAGCGACATTCAGTCAGAGAGGAAAAGACACATGGAGGGAAAGAATGAGAGAGAGAGAGACATAAAGAAGCTATAGAGGGGGATGGAGAGAAGCAAAAAAAACGACAAAAGAAGTTAAAACAGAAAGGTGGAGGAACATTAACCGTACGTTCAGACAGGAAGCGCTTCGCCTTAGTTTGATGACGTGAAATTGGCGACATGCAAACAGATTTGATGAAACAACTTGACATAATAGAAACTAGCAGAGCGACAGACCAGCTGTTATGATTAGAGGTTTTGTTTGACACATTTCCTGACTTGTGATCTGTAAAAAGAAAATGAAACCATAACTTCTTCACCTGCACCGGTGGCTCCATAGTAGGAACTCATGTTCCTCAGCCAGGCTTTGTTCAAACCCACAGAACTTTATTTTAGATTCTAGTCCAGATCCCAAGGTTTCCAAAGACACCAAACATGTCAGGCTGAATTGCAGGGAAATGTGTAGAAAATGATGCACAACACATCTAGATGTTTTTGATGTAATTTGATGTAATGGAGCAGTAACAAGAAAATGGCGTCTTGGGTTTGAATATTTCATTCAGTATCAGCAGCTGTAGGTTCAATGAAGCGTTGGAACGAGCAGATACAGAATATGGATGAGACATCATTGTTCAGTATGGAAAACATGTTTTTTTTTTACTTTAAAGCTACTTAAGAGGAAATTTAAGGGGAAAATCTGAGTTCAAGGGGTTACACTCGCTTTTTGGGGGGCTATTAATCAATGTTTATGGCAATTTTATGAAGAAATGAAGAACAGAGTGTATTCACATCCCTGTAGATCTTCTTAAAAGCTGGTGCTCAACATATACAGTAAATAAACAGGCAAAATGTTCCTGCACACAGTGTATACATTTCCCATGCTTTAATTATTCCACACCAAACAACAACCACAATTAATTAAAAGCAAGGGATATTATTCATATACTGTGTGCGGAAACACATCCATTATGGTCATAATCTTGACAACGCATCACATCATGTTTTTTTGTCTGGATATTCTTTCAAAATCGCAGCTTACTGTCGGCAACAAGCAGCTAAAAAACCTTTGACTGGCTCTGTGAAGATGAGGAGTGATGAGACAGTGAGCACGTTTACATGGACTGAAATATTCTGATATTAACCCGATTAAGACAATACTCTGAAGAAGACACTGCCATGTAAACAGCATTTTCTGATCACCTTAACCCGAATAAGGTCATAGTCAGTAAGCAATAGTCGAATTAAGACATGTGGAGTATTCTGATCTTAGTGGCATTATTGAAGTGCGTGGTAAACATGTAAACACCTTCATCGCTCTGTGACGTCCTGTCAGAGTTTTCACAGCATTTTGCGACACGTACGGCGATCCGACTGCTTGACGACACACGCTCTAGCTTCCAAAAAATAAAGAAGCACAGTGTTCTGCAAAATGAGCAAGAAAATACTCATAAGGGTATAAACCAGTGATTCTCAACCTTTTTCATATCAAGGACCCATAATTTAGTCCACATTAGAGCCACGGACCACGGAAGATTTTGTCTCTCAAACTCAAATCTGAGAATATTTTTATTATTAGATATGATTTTGTCCAGAATCCCATGACTGTCTGTATTGCAGGTAGAGAGATAACAGAGAAACTATGATCAGAACAGTCATTCTTCTACATTCTCTAACTTCTTGTAAATGAAATAATGGTGAAGTTTAACAGTTGATCGGTTTGCTGGGGACCCTGTGGAACTCCCTTAAGGACCCCTGGTGGTCCCTGAACCCCACGTTGAGAACCACTGGTATAAACCACAGTAGCAACATGACAGAAAGGGTTTCAGGTTAAATTCCGGAGGGAAACTCGGAGGCAGGACGTCAGTCATTAATCGGACTCTGCTCTGTAGCATGTAAACAGGAATATGGATGGAATATTCCATAAGCAGCTCATGTAAACACCTTAATCGAAATATTGTCTTATTTAGAATAAGGTCAATAGTCAATAGATTATTGCAGTCCATATAAACATGCTCACTGTTGATTATTTTAAACCAGCCTTTAAACCAGCATGTTTTTTCCTCCATCATGTCTGTGTTTTAACCCTTTTGCTCCAGGCTGGGCAGCAGCATGTCTGCCTGTATGTTTTCTTTAGGGAATGTAGCTTTTATAAACTTTTTCACTGGTCACAAACAACCCGACGGACATTTTTACAGCTTTAACTATTAAGAAGGGGGAGGAAAAAAACTGATTGGCTTTTCTACTGGAGCCGACGCCTCTTCACCTCCATTTTCTGCGTCCGCCTCCCTCCACTCACCTTCTTCCACTGACTGTATGAACTCGAGCCGACTGGATGATTTTTATGTGTTCGGTCTGAACGTCGGGTTAAAACGTGACAGGAGATAGAGAGGGAGACGATGAAGGATTGGATATTAGTGCAGAGGGATGGAGAGAATGAAAAAGAGGGAGAAGAGAAATAAGAGAAACAAAGAAAAAGGATAAAGGAGTTGAAACTGAGTCCAGACAGTCAGAGTGTCTGACTTTTGACAAAACCTTTATTCTCCAAAAATATTAATAAAAGAAAATTCTCTCTCCACGAATTCAGCAATGGCAACGACAACGATCCTATCAACACTGGTCTCTCCCTCTCTCTCTCTCTCTCTCTCTCTCTCACTCACACACACACACACACACACACACAGGGCGCCAGTGTCATTGTTTATCATCATAAACCAGTTCACAGGACGAGGGAGTGTATTGCACCACCATTAACATCATCATCATCATTTTTCTCAGCACACACACACACACACACACACACACACACACACACGTCCTCCATCTGTGACTCCATACATCATTGTATCCTTTACTGTCCATGAGCGAAAATTACTATCATGGAATAGATAGCTGTGTGTGTGTGTGTGTGTGTGTGTGTGTGTGTCTCTGTGTGTGTGTGTGTCACATGGTTAACTGACTCCAGTAAAAGCACTACATCCAGCCTGTAATAGCTTTCTTCTTCTCTTCTTCTCTCTCCCTCTCCTTCATCCCTCCTTCTCTTAACATCTCTAGACACACAAGGGCACGGGATAACACACACACACACACAGACACACACAGACACACACACACACACACACACAGACACACACACACAGACACACACACACGGGTTAAAGAGAGTCAGATGGCTTTGCGTCACTCATCATCCATCCATCTACCTTCTCTCTCTCTCTCTCTCTCTCTCTCTCTCTCTTTCTCTTTCTCTCTCTCTCCTAATTCCAGTTTTGGTGATTTTCATGTAAAACCTCTTCCACCCTACCAGTTCCACTTGTGGTTTCCACTTTATTTTAGATTCTAGTCCAGATCCCAAGGTTTCCAAAGACACCAAACGTGTCAGGCTGAATTACAGGGAAATGTGTAGAAAATGACACACAACACATCTACATTTTTTTTCCATTTGATGTCATGTAATTTGACTGGAAATAAGCAGCTAAAGCTTCAGTGAGGCGTTGGAACGAGCAGAAAATGGACGGATGGTGACGTCGTACAGCATGGAAAAAACGTTTTTTCCTAACTTTGAAGCTACTTAAGGGGATTTGAATTTAAGGGGAAAGTCAGACAACGAGCAGGTAACAATATGATGGATTTGTTGTTTCTGGACACATGTTCCCTCTTTCAACGTTCCTCCTGTTTTATATGTTTTAATATTATCTTTACCTATTTTATTTTCCTTTTTTCTTTATATTTCAATATGTCATTTGAAAGAGTTGATCACTGTGAAGTGTTGGCTAAATGTTATAAATTGCTGTTGTCTGTATTTGTGGATCTTTCTTTCTTTCTTTTTTAATGTCATTTTAGTAGACAAACCACTGTTTTAATTTCTGTCATACTTGTATTTTTGATTTTACTTTTTGCTTTTGCTTGTAATTGCTTTAATCCATTTATTTCACGTAAAGCACTTTGAATTGCATTATACAGTATGTATGAAAGGTGCTATAAAAATAAAGTTATTGTTATTATTATTATTATTACTGCCTGTCTCTGCAAAACAAAACAAGAATAAAGGCTGATGACAACATCATCATCATCACACCAAAAGAAAAAAAGAGTAAAAAAAAAGATACAGCTGACAGGTGAACTGGGGCAAAAAGAAACCAAATGACATCAAAACTCAACTTGGAGCAGAATGGCACAAAAACAACATGAATAAATAACAAGTAAGAGGGAATAAAATAATAAATTCTCTTTCTCTCCTCTGTCTGTCACTGTGCGCTGCCCCATAAAGCAGAAATACCATAAAACTATATTCTGAGGAGATGAAATCCCTCTGCTGCTGCCAGTCAAGTTAAGCCAGCAGTCAGATTTAGGTCATCATATCTCCAGTTTGCTCACACGGCTCTGCTGAACTCAGGATAATCCCATTGTTTACTGTGTGCAGCAGCGGGATGGAAACAGGATGAATGACTGTACATGTGTTACAGACCACACTTACATACAAACACAGTTAGAGCAATATTCTACTTAGTTTTAATAAAACTACTCACCAAGATCAGATGCAGCTGGACTGACATTGAACACGTTGGTGAACAGATTCAGCAATTCAACTCGTCAATTAACTGTGGGTCCAACGTTTTAGAACAGCATTTTGCATTTTTATTGATAGACGAGAACACAGCCGAGGGAAACCATTTAGGAGAGATAGTTCCTGTTTGGGAGACCGGATCTACTTTTATTTTTAAATACTAATTTTAGTGTAAACCAAGACTAGAGTGGACCCAGGATGCTTTGTTGTCTTATAAGCGGGATCTGTTGTTGAATCTGTTCACAAACGTGTTAAAGCTCCATATCCTCCACTGTCCAGAGTTTTATTTTGTGTCTTGAGGTCCATTCAAAGCTGTGTGTGTGGTGTCATGAACCAAAAACACTCTCAATACATTTTTGCACGTTCATTTTCCAGCATCTCTCAGTGTCTTTAAAGACTCTATACACAACTTTTTTGCTTTTTTTTTTGAAGTAAATGTTGATTGCACAGTGTAATGTCTATAGAATAATGACACCATCTGCGTTTAGATTGGTTCCCTATAAGCCTCGCTTTCACTATGCAATTCTGTCTGCCACCGGGCACGATCTCCCGGGACAAGGAAGGCACAAAGGAAGTGCGTCATCCATTGCGCAACCAACAGAGGTCCAGTAGCTATCCCCAGTAAAAAAAAAAATAATTAATTAATAAAGGTAGCTATCCCCAGTAGCGGAAATGGCGGACGGTGGAACAACCGCAGTGACAGTGGAAACACTACCCTCTATCATAGCACTGAGATCGGGGTTTCTAGTTCAAATTGGGATTGTTTCTTGCTTTGGACAGTAGTAGTTTGGACAGTAGCAGGCTGCTGGTGGTAGCGTTAGCCATGTTGCTAACGTTTCTGGCTGCTAGCGGTAGCGTTAGGCATGTTGCTAACGCTACCGCTAGCAGCCAGAAAACGAACCAGGAGCTACAAGGAAGCCAGGACCAAAGAAACAAAAGAAACAAACATCAGAACAGAACAAAAGAAACAAAAGAAACAAACATCTAACTATGTTTGTTTCTGGCTGCTAGTGTTAGCTATCGTAGCTATCGTTAGCAACGTTAGCCATGTTGCTAACGCTAACGCCAGCAGCCAGAAACAAACAAATGATCCATTGTCCGTTTGATAATCTAAACAAAGAACACGTTTTCTTGCAGTAGCCTTTCTAAAATGAGCCGTGGTGAAAGTTACTATATTGTGTTATGATCAAGGAGTTGATAAGCAGACACATGGTTTGTTCTGTTGCACAGAGCTAGGCTCTAACAGAAAGAGATCCGGTTGTCTTTGCAACAGCAGCGCAAACAACAAAACCACTTGGAAACACTAGAGGGGGACAACGGGGGGAAAGTTGAAAAGTTGTCTGTATCCACTTTAAGGCTCATTAATATTAACGACCCCTCCGTTCCGATCGGCTAACCGTTTCCAGAGTGAAACGTGAGACGCCGCGGCCCGGCGGCTACAGGTAGGGAAAACTCTCCGGTAATAAACAATGACAACCGCTCAACCGCTTTGAAAAAAACACTTTGTTAGTCTATTATTTCTTACAAAAATGATAATGAGCGAACCTTTGTGACGTCACAAAGTTACGGAAGTCCAAACGGCTCGTTTAGAGGCTCGCTGCACTAATATGGATTGTGTGGATTTAGTTTTGATACTTTCACCATGTTTAGATAGACCATCCAACTCCTTTATCATCACAGAGGAGAGGGGAGTCCTGCTTTACACCATGTGGAACCTTTAAATGTCAGTTTCCAGTCTATTTTCATGCTTCATTCAAATGAATGGGAAGTAAAAATCCAAATGCTACAAAGTCATCCAGCTGCATCTGACCTTGGTGAGTAGTTTATATTCTGGTTTTCATGGCGGTCGAGTCCTGAATGACCTCCATGTTAAAACTAAGTGGAATATTGCTTTAAATCACTTCTGTCCCTCTCGTCTGTTTAGATTCAGCAAAATATCCGGCACTGAACGCATGAAGGCTTCTATCCCAAGTGCATCCATTTTGAAAAAACAAAAAAAACAAACAAACACAAAAAAGCTTCCGTATCATCTGCAAAATTTCCTGCATCAATGAATATGCAGAAAGCCCAGATTCAGACGCAGCCACTGGGGGATTCCCATGTTTTACTTCATACTTGCTGAACTACTGCTGCACTTCTGCTGCCTTCCCATGAGGAGCTGTTTGATAAAAATAAATGTTGCTCTCTTTTCGGCTGTTGGAGGTTTCAAGGAGCCTGGAACTCCTGGAAGCCTGTCTTTATATTTAAGGCCTTGAAAAGCATGAAAAGGTCTTAAATCCAGTTCTTAGAGGTCTTATTCTTTCCCCATTCACAGGTTTCTTAGCTGAATCCAGAACAGGTTTAACAGCTCAGTCTGCATCCTGTCAGCTTTACTAAACACTTCATGTCTCTTAGCAACTAATTTCCTGCTGTCCTTTTTCTTATTCAGCACATTTACAGTTTCATAACTTTCATCAGCTGTGTTCAGTCAGAAACAGGCTGCTTCTGACAGCTCTGTTTCTTTATTTTGGTCTTAAATTCAATGACAGGTGGTGTAAAAAAAAAGTAATAAATTTCCCTTTCTAAAAACCTGCAGATACACAGGAAAAGAGAGCAAAATTTGTTTTACTTTTTCCAAATAGTTCCTCTTAGGGACAGAGCCAAAGTGCATCTGTAGCTCAGCAGTTCATGCAACCTCACAGCTCTTGTCGATTTTCATGTTTTCACCACATTTGAATCCCTTTCAAAACCTCATTGGATAATATCAAAAATGCATCAAGGCTGTTTTTCTTAGTTTGTAATAAATTGCCATTTTGAAGGTGCAACGTTTTCACCCAGCAGTGACAAATGGAAACATGTAAGTAAGCGCTGAATAGGAGTGACAGTCACACAGTAGACTGACCCCCCACCCCCCAACCCCCAATAACAACCAACCACAGCTAATGGATGACAGATGGAGTGTAAACACATGACAGGATCCTTTACTGTGGCTGCCACTGTACTTTGACAGGAATGATGAGTAACGGGCAAATTAATTTAAAGTGAAGGACATTCAGGTCCGACCCGACCGACCCGACCGTATCCCGGTATCCTCTCTTATTTCTGCATAATTTAATCTCATGTTGTCTTAAGAGAGGAGGAGGCAAGAGGAGAGAGAGAGAGAGAGAGAGAGAGACGAAAGATGGAGAGAGACAGAGAAAAAAGAGAGAAAGAACTGTTCACACAACAAAATGAATGGGTAATA
>NW_027282306.1:0-20000 GCF_046629955.1 Centroberyx affinis | reverse complement strand
AAGTGACACATATTCTTGCAAAAGCACACACACACACACACACACACACACAGAATTAAATAGCACAGAATTCAATCAAATAATGGGTTTTTTTTTTTAAAGGATGGTAATTTAAGTCTTTGGTTTTACGGATGGGATTCTCTGTATTTTTAGAGCGATTGATGGTGAACTTCAGATAATGTTTTTTTTTCTCCAAATGGGATGTGCAGCATTTGGAAATTAAACCATTCATTTATTCTTTGATGTTTCTCAATCGGGTGGACGTACTGTTGTATTTTAAAAATGATGAAAAACAAGGAAATGTTAAAAAAATATTTTCTTTATGGCACACATTGCAGAATGATTACAGGAAATGTAAACTAGACATAGAGAAAGATAAATGAGTTCTAACTCTAAATGGCACTGGCATTCTCCTCCAAACTCCTTTGTAGATGGACCCACAAATGCAACGTACATCACTAATAGCTGTGCTTTTTTTAGTTAGGCAGTGTTCACACGTAGCTTTTTTTTTTTTTTTCAAAATTGCCTTCTTATATTAAAACAGAAGCGGAGCGGCTGCAAGGTGCACAAAAGCGCTGCACCCGGCAGCTTTTTTGGCAGAGTGGAGCGCTTTCACAAGTTGCAAAATGTTCAACTTTTCAGAAAACTGCCGGGGGACACAAAACACTTTTTTCTCAGCCAACCAATCACGATGAAGGGGAGATAACAAAAACAAAGATGGAGAAAGTGCCGATGGAGACAGTGGTTGTTGAAGTGAATATGTAGACTTTTTACCACACAACTACCGTACCACAACTCCAATAATAAAGATGCAGTGTGGGATCAAATTAGACGTGTATTGGGAATATCTGGTAAGCATTTGCTTGTTGCTCAACACTGTATTATCTGCTAGAAGTACTAACCAGTTAAGTTAGTTAGTGAGCTAGCAGCTGCTCAGCTAATATCAGATAACGTTATCATGATCTGCTTTTTATTTCTCCTCAGAAGAAGCGTTATAGGCAGCGCTTTTCCACAATGTTTTAGGGGGGATTGTTCCTTTAAAGGATAAGTTCTGCGATTTTGGACCTACATATAATTAGTGTCCTCCATCCCTGTAGTACTTGGACCCACAGACAGTATTGTCTCCAGTCAGCTGTCAGTTGAAGCAGCGAGCTCCGCTGCCTCTTGCTGCAACAATGAGTCCAAACTGTTTGTTAAAATATCTCCAAAAAAGCCGTTTGTGGCTCCAGAAGTCGAGAGGAAACAGAAAAGTTGCAAAAAACATAAATTAAAATTAGCTCTGATTTCATGACTCAGTTCCTCTGTTACGCAACTTTCACTAATCAGGAAATCACAGAACAATTTTTCTCTGCCGCAGCACAGACCGCTGTGGGGTGAAAGGCGGTTCCTGGCGGAGTGATCTAGTTCTGGACGGTCGGGTCAGATTGTAAACAGTAGAGTTCGGTAGAAGACGATCCGCTGAGTGGAAACGGTCGGTGCCGCTGCTTTCCGGGCCGCCGAGAGAAATACTTCGGTCAAGAGGCAGCGGAGCTCGCTGTTTCATCTGACAGCCGACTCTGGAGCCAATACTGTCTGTGGGTCCAAGGCCTGAAGAGACTCATTATATATAGGAACAAAAATCAGTGAACTTATCCTTTAACCACTGGTAACCGCTCTCCTGACATTCAGCAACAGGCCTGGATGGCAGTTTTGGGATGCACAGAGAGGATTCACTGAAGCCTGTCCTGTGTTATTAGTGTTGGGATAAGTGAGCGGCCCCCAGCTGAATGTTAATGAACAGCACTGGGTCGGAT
This sequence comes from Centroberyx affinis, assembly GCF_046629955.1. Lineage (NCBI taxonomy): Eukaryota > Metazoa > Chordata > Actinopteri > Beryciformes > Berycidae > Centroberyx > Centroberyx affinis. The sequence continues at coordinate 18,207 of NW_027282306.1, read as the reverse complement.
TACCGGACCCCCGGGGCCGATTTAGCCCCGAAACCCCGAGACGAGGGAATCGTTCCTCGGCTGCGTTTACACCGACACAAACTGATTTTGGACGAGAGGCGACCCAGATGTGATTACTGTTGTCTGGTTTAAACAGCACACTGATGCTTGGCGTGCGGAGAGCTGACCTATTAAACAGAGCCGTGTGTTTCTGTGCTCTAACCACAGGAGAGGAGTCTTGCTGTCAGTCTCTCTCATAGAGTTATATGGATTTATGCCTCTGAAGGGTTTGGTTTCAAGGTCGATACTTTTGGATTGAAACTGCCAATAGCCAATTTTTGGTGCTAAGTATTTTATATCTAAAAATCCCAATTTTCCAAAAATATTAATTGCTCCAGAATTTTCCTCGTCAGGGTGGAAAAGAATATAGAAATCCACCCATTAAAAGAGAGTGAATCCTTCCTCTCTGCATTACAGTCTCTCTTCCCCAGCAGTCCTGTAATCCTATAGTTGGATTCATTAACAAGCCGGAAATTAACTATTTTCTGTCTGAATGGGGGATTTGCATGTTGCCGTTGTCATGTGAAAGCCTTGTAACTCCAGCTTTGGTGATTTTCATGTTTAAGGATTACATGCAGTGGCGGAAGAAGTACTGAGATCTTTTACTTGAGTAAAAGTAGCAATACAACAATGTAAAAGTCCTGCATTCAAAATCTTACTTAAGTAAAAGTACATAAGTATTGGCAGCAAAATGTACTTCTACTAAATATGACATCTACCTCTACTAGAGAGTTATATTTTTCATAAAGTAATACTGATTTATTGACATACATGTACATGTAAGCAGCATTTTAAAGTTGTCAACGTGAAGCTAATCTTAACAATTCAGCTATACTTTTGGGAAGTCTAATCTATAACAATGCTATTTTATAGTTATTTTATAAAGATGATCAAATGTTTTAAATATAAAATACTGATCTGAAAAGTAACTAGTAACTATAGCTGTGAAATAAATGTAATGGAGTAAAAAGTACAATATTTCCCTCTAAAATGTAGTGGAGTTTAAGTACAAGGTAGCATAAAATGGAAATACTCAAGTAAAGTACAAGTACCTCAAAATGGTACTTAAGTACAGTACTTGAGTAAATGTACTTAGTTATTTTCCACCACTGATTACACGTTCCTCTATGGGTTGATAAAATTCTACCATGTTTGGTCTTATGAAACTCTTTCTAAACCCCACTGGATAAACTGTGAAAATACATGGTGGTCAGTTTGAAATCAAGGCTGTTTTTCTTTTCTAACCCCAATTCCTGAAAAGTCGACAATTTGGAGATACGAGGTTTTCACTGGACAGCGACGATGTGTTGTTTCCCCTCTTAAAGCAATTACCAACATATCTGTATGGAGCGCACTGTTAACACATAATGAATAGCATTCCTAAAATGAACTGCTAATTGATTAAATTAACTACTATTAAATATCTTTTGCCAAGGGAAAGGGCTCAGACCCGACAACTGTCATAACTGGTCACTGATGAACATGACAGAGCCACATGCCGCATGACACCTGTTGACCTCAGTGTCTGTCTCACACACACACACACACACACACACACACACACACACACTTACAAGCAAATACCTCCAGGGGCCGGGCTATAACTTATATAGCGTTCAGCTGTGTTGAGTGTCAGATGGTTAAATTAGTAGACTTGACCTCTCTCTCTCTTTCACTGTCTCACTGTTTCACTCTCTCTCTCTCTTTCTCTTTCACTCTGTCTCTCTCTCTCTCTCTGTCTGTCCCTCTCTCTCGCTTACTAGATACTATACAGAGGAAATCGACAGGATAGGATAGAAAGAGAGAAAGGGACAGGGAGAGAGAGAGAAAGAAAGAAAGAGGGAGAGAGAAAGAAATAGAGAGAGAGAGAGAGAGAGAGAAAGGTTGTTTGGCATGATGGAAAGTGGAATTGCCCTCTCGTGGATTATTGCAGTATAAGTAATAATCCACAACATTTTCATATAAAAAGGCCTAAATGTCCGTTCTGCTCCTCTCTAACTGATTGCTAAAACACAACAGTGATCCAACCTTCTTCAACAGAAGAAGAAGAAGAAGAAGAAGAAGAAGAACTGGGTAGTTAGCATGAGCAGCGATAGCCACCTTGACTGAACAGACAAAGAAAAGAGAAACTCAAACTGCATCGAAAAGAAAATCCAAGCTCCGCCCACACTGTTTGATTGACAGGTGATCTGTGGAAAGAGCAGTGCAGGAACACCACAGTGAGGCTGTGGGACAAAGATGGAGACTAAATAAGAAAAACCATGGATTTGGCATATTATGACTTTAAAGGTGCACTAGGCAACATTACACGTTGGCAGCCGACACAAGACTTTAATTCGGAGTGAATCTTCAGTGTCTCCGGTGGATTTTCTTACATAAAGGGTTTTCCCTCACTGCAGCTTTTAATTAAAATTACAAACTCATCTAGATATGAAACCGGGGCGTTTCGGGGGCCTCGTTGTGGTCCGCGGTCCGGGGGTTTGTGCCCCTGTTTGCCCTGCCCCGGATGAACGGAGCGTCACAGTGAAGTCCGGCAGCAGAGGTTATGAGTTAATGAGATTAGGCTTCATATTAAACGGAGGATATTGTTTCTGAGCGCTAACAAACCACACATTGTTCCACAGAGACTCAGCAGCACTAAAGCAGGAACATAAAACCTTATCGGACAAGCCTATCACTGGAATCTGTGTGTGTGTGTGTGTGTGTGTGTGTGTGTGTGTGTAACAGTGATCGCATATATGTGTCGCACTCCAGCTGTTCTGGTGAGGTCAATGGAGAGTGAGCATTTGTGTGTGTGTGTGTGTGTGTGAAGAGGTGACCGTGAGAATCAGGGGCCCTGTGTTGGAGGTGGTAATACAGATGAACAGCTGGGGGTTAAAAATCACACACACATACACGCACCCTTACATGCACACACACCCCGCCCCTCTCCACACACACACACACACACACAGTGTAAGGTAACACCCCACCAATGCCCACTCGTGCCTCCAGCCAGATGGGGGATCACAGATTCCTTCACTCCGGTCCTTCGGCTCCACAGCAGCCTCATAAAAAACGATTCTGATATGTGAGACTCCGCTCAGCTCTAACCAGACAGCAGTAAATCCTTCATTCGTTTCTTAAACAGCGAGTCGGGACACAAAAACTGATCGCAGGTCAGTTTCTGCTGGGTCTCCACACGACTAAAGGCGTAGCGTTGTTTCAGTGTCGCAGATTGATTAAGTTTTAGTTACTCAACCATTTCTCAGAGGCAGAGCTGCTCTGGAGGCAAAAATAATGTGATTGGTTGAGTTAAACCTCAGTGGGCGGAGCCAAAGAACCACAGTTTTCCAGAGCGCAAGTTAGCTAACTGGCAAACGTGAATTGCAAAGAAGAAATATTTTTAAAAAATGGCAATGACATTGATTGATGCCCATGGAATCATGGTGTTGAAGCTTAGCAGCTAGCTAATTAGCTAACCTAGATAACTTAGTATGGTAGATTGTATTTTTCCAGTTAGCAGCAGAGCGCTAGGCTTCATAATATTAGCTTCCTCCTCTCCTGGCTCCGCCCACTGAGGTTTAACTCAACCAATCAGATTGTTTCTGCCTCCGAGTTTCCGCTGCATCATTGATTTTGTGTGCATGAAAAGCATCTGGATCAATAAGAAGAGACAGTACAGATGCACACGCACAGCTTGGTTTTTATTGCATTTTTAAACATTTGTTGTAAGTTCCTTTGTTGTGAATGTGATCACATTTTTCTCTAATGCGTCTCCAGTGCATCTCCACCTGGATTTCAATGTGATTACAGTCCGACCACTCGTGACTGATGTTAAAACCGTCTCAGTGAGTGTGTTTCCTCCACATATTATCCATGAGGTGAACTATTTCTGATGAGCTCTGAGCTCCCTGCTGAGCACCGGCCTCCAGTCTCTGCTTCAAGCTAAAAACAAACCAGGCAGGCAGGACATCTCCCATCAGAGGTTATGAATAAATGACGCAGAGAGTCACAGAGAAATAAGCACACACACACAAACACACACACACACACACACACAGACGGATACAGACACATACACAGATCCAAGTCTCTTACAACTCAGTTGGAAACACCATCATACAAGACGATAAATCAAAACATGATACATGTGTAAACAGTCAGGAGTGTGTGATGTCAGATGACATTTGTGGCACACACACACACACACACAGGGTAGAAAACACATGGGACTAAAGGAAGCCAGCCAGTTGGCGTGTGTGTGTGTGTGTGTGTGTGTGTGTGTGTGTGTGTGTGTGTGTGTGATGTTACATCCCATTGCTCACTCCCCATTGGTCCTCGTCTGTTTTTTGTGCACGCAGGCAGTGAGTTCTGGTTTATCCACTGAGCGTGTATGATTGCACATGTCCAGTTCAGTTGTAAGTGTGTGTGTGTCTGTGTGTGTGTGTGTGTGTGTGTGTGTGTGTGTGTGTGTGTGTGTGTGTGTGTCTGTGGCCTGCTAATCTGCCTGCCTAGTTAGAGCAGTGAGATGCACTGTTTCCATCTGCTCGGCACAAATTGAGAAAATACTGCACTGCGTGTGTGTGTGTGTGTCTAAAGTGTATGTGTGTGTGTGTGTGTGTGCACATGCTCGTGTGTGATTAGTAATCCTGTAATAGTTCAGTGGAGCAGGACTGCAAATATAGAAGCCTCCGGTAAAAACCCCCCAATTTTTTAGTATTTGAAAGGATTGATCATTCCTTATCGAGGAAAGCAGGAAGGAAATCAGCTGCTGTTTTAAATGATAGAAGAAGAAAGCAAACGAGGAGGACAGAAAGAAGAAGAAAGACATGAATGAACGCAGGAAGGAATAAAAACGGAAATGAGGGCGAATACAAAAGTACAAGATTTTGACAGCTGGGTTCTTCAAGGGGTCAAAGAAACAACTTTTCCTAAAGATTTTCTGTTCTATGTTTTGTTTTATATTTCAGGTTTTCTCTATGTAACGGAGCAGAACTAAACACACAGTCTGAACAGTTTTTTGCAGTCGGAAATGTTGTATACAAGCCTTAATACTTGCAAATGCCTTCTTTTCTGTGATTATGGAAAAGAACGAAAAGAATGTGCATCCACTTTTAAGGTGGATGCACATTCGTATAATTACCGTAAACAAACCAGACCATCAGTGTCAGCCTGTCAGCCTCTCTCAGCCTCTACTCTGCATCCTCCATTGTTTCTCCACCTGGTGGATCTGGAGGGAAATCTGCTGGATCGCTTTACGGCACAGAACAGGAAGAGGTTCTGTTCTTCCAGAGCAAACGGAGCTAAAGCTGAAAGAATTTCTGGCAGCAGATGGTGGAAGGAGGGAAAGGAAGATGGAGAAATCACTTCCAACATGTTGATCCTCTTCAGGGAGGGGGGGGGGGGGGCAGGAAGCAACGGGGCCGATGGGAAATGTAGTCTTAATGTGGAGAAACACTAGAACTAATAATACTACTGGATTGAGATAGAGGAGAACAACCAGCTCCAACATGGACTCACTGGTTTACAGTCATTAGACCAAGATATCGCTATTAATTTGACAAAGATACATTGATATTTAAGAATAAGACACGCAGCACCTTTAAGGACACAGATTCATAAGATGTTTATTTTCTGACACAGTGAGTTGGCTACCTGAGTGTTGCTATGCAACCAAAGGAAACTCACTAAAACCATTTCTGGCTTATCTATGTACTGTATGCCAATTATAGCTGCAGCACTGAAAAGCACATGCTGTTCTTCCTTCTAACTCCAATTCTAGAATTACTTAGTTTTTCATGCTGACTTGAAAGTTTCCACATTCCCCATTGAAGCTCAAATCTGAACTCGGATGTGGAAACGATTCCAGACCCATCCAAAAATGTAAAACTCCGCGACCATCGATATGAGGCCGGTTATTTCTGTTAAGTTGAATTTCTTTACAGACACAAGCTTTCCATCCAGCGGCAACATTAACTTCATAGCGAGCAAAGCCGAAAAGATGCAAACGTAAAAGAAAGAAAAAGGCACATCAGGTGAATCTGTTGTGATCCGTCTACAAGTTTTCCATCAGCATGCAGTCGGCATCAGCGGAGTTTCCATGACAACAGCAGAGCCCGTGGCGTCATGACAACGGAAGAGCCCCCGGTGGCGTGTGGAACACCCTGACTTCCTGTCGGCTTCCTGCTCCGACTCTCTCTGTCGCCATGGATACCAAGCCATCCCCTCTCCTCTCTATCTTTCAATGGAGGGTCAGGCCCCCAATTCCTCACTTGTCTGGCAGGCGGGCACCACACACACACACAACCACACACACACACACACACACACACAGACACACACACACACACACACACACAGACACACACACACACACACACACACACACACAGAGATAAAACAGGCTCACACGCATGCAAAGTAACATTTGCACTCATAGACACATACCCACATACACAAATAAACCCATGCAGACACATATATTTGCATGCACACAAACACACACACGTCAGAGTGATGGTTTTAGAGCTGTGTGTGTGTGTGTGTGTGTGTGTGTGTGTGTGTGTGTGTGTGTGTGTGTGTGTGTGGAGGAGGAGGGGTTATAAGGGGAACATAACTCAAATTGCTTTCAGCTCCCACCCAAAGCTTTCTATTGAAGAAGAGGGGAGGGGGGGGGTTCAACTTTTTAGACGCCTTGTCTGTCAGTCCTCTGCTTTCTATCTGGGTGGGGGGTGGTGTCTGTGTGTGTGTGTGTGTGTGTGTGGGGGGGGGGGGGGGGTTAATCAACTTTCAAACCACTGATTGGTCACAGCGGCAGCCCCCAATGAACTTTCTCACTGGGAGAACAAAACGCTTCCTGTTTGGAGGTCCGGTTAACTTCCACCCTGCACCTCGTCTCCCGATGCTTCGCCTGAGCTTCCATTAACTTCCACCGAACCAATTTGTTTCGGCCCCCACTTAACTTCACCACCGGCTGAAAAAACAAACTCCTTTCAGCGTGTCAGATGAAAGAGACGCCTTACATCTGAAAAAAAAAGTCAACTTTTTTTTGCAGCAATTATAGAAGTATAGGCTGTACTTCAAGAGCTGAATCATTTCAGATTTCGGGTTTTCCCCGCCTGTCTCTGTCTCAAATCTCAGCTGAGCAATAAAAGGAATATTCTTCAACGCTTCAAAGGAAGCGGCTTCTGATCCTTGCTGTGTCTCTCCCTCTCTAACCTTCATTCACGCTGCCTCTCACAGCGGGCTCTTACATTTAACAAAGCCTGAGAGGAAAAAAAAAAAAAAAACACTCTTTCATTTGGGAAGCTCAGTAAACTTCAACAAATACTCAGCCCAGTCAGACAATCTTGACAGAATGCAAAAACTTCTGATGTATCTGGTAGCAAGCAATGCAACTTTCAGGAACTGTACAGCACAAGCCTGAAGTAGTAGAGACTTTGGTAGAAAAGCTCCTTCCTGGAAGCATGTTTGTAACCCAGCAGGCATACCAGGTGTGTTTAAAGCTCCATATCCTCCACTGTCCAGAGTTTTATTTTGTCTTGAGGTCCATTCAAAGCTGTGTGTGTGGTGTCATGAACCAAAAACACTCTCAATCCATTTCTCCACGTTCATTTTCCAGCATCTCTCTGAGCCTTACCAAGAACAGGCCGTTTCTGTCACCGTGTCTTTAAGGCTCATTAATATTAACGACCACTCCGTTCCGATCGGCTAACCGTTTCCAGAGTGATACGTGAGACGCCGCGGCCCGGCGGCTACAGGTAGGGAAAACTCTCCGGTCATAAACGATGACAACCGCTCAACCGCTTTGAAAAAAACACTTTGTTAGTCTATTATTTCTTACAAAAATGATAATGAGCGAACCTTTGTGACGCCACAAAGTTACGGAAGTCCAAACGGCTCGTTTAGAGGCTCGCTGCACTAATATGGATTGTGTGGATTTAGTTTTGATACTTTCACCATGTTTAGATAGACCATCCAACTCCTTTATCATCACAGAGGAGAGGGGAGTCCTGCTTTACATGATATGGGAACTTTAAAATGCAGTGGAGATGAGTGAGCTGTGACCACTGGATGTTATTGGACGTTATGTACAAGCAAGATAACTAGAAAACTTGAAAACCGGTCTTGAAAAGTCCCTGACTTCCCAAAACATCTAGTCAAGAGTTGTGCGGGAAAGAAACATTAGTCTAATCCACCTGCACTGGAGCTGTCTACTGAAGTTTGAAGTGTGTGTGTGTGTGTGTGTGTGTTTGTGCGTTCGCATGTGTGTATTGGTGTTTATGTGCGTTTCGTTCTCACATGCCCGTCAGCCGGCCAGCCGACCGGCAAGACTCTCTCCCTCTCCGGTAGCCTCGCTCCCATGTGCCAGCCTTTTAAAAACAACAGTGGCTTTTGTCTGGGCGGCACCGACGGAGACAGACGGCCATTGTCGTCCGCTGTAACTTCAGACAGACTTCCCCGGCTCCAGAGACCGCAGAGAAAGCTTTGGCCTTTTTTAGTTTCACCGACTTGGTTTCACTCTTCCTCTCCTTTTCACCCTTTGTCCTCTGCCGTCCTGCCGTCCTCTCGTCCGGTCCGCTCTCCGCTCCTCTCCTGTTTGTCCCTGGATACTTCCTCTGCTAAATCTTTCCTTTCCTTCTTCTTCTTCTCCTCCCTCCTGCTCTACCCGCCTCCTGGTCTCTCCTGTCCTCTGTAGACATTTACGCTGCATCTTGAAGGATTAAGTTGTGAAGCGATGGTCATTTCAGGACCATTATATTCCTCTTAATCCACTGTGACCGTATCATGGTGGCAAACTCTTTGGGCAGGAAAAATAACTTGTAATATTGCATACAGAAAAAATGAAATAAATTTCCAGGGAAAGTTGAACCCCTGACTCAGATGTCTTGAGATACGCAGATCCTCTTCAATGTCTCAATAATTTAAAAGTGGGTTTGCAGGAAGAATTCTGCTCCACCAAAAGTTTATTATACAAACTGAACTGGTCTTCGTCGGGTGTGTTAATCGTTACCCACAATGCCATTTAACTGCCATTCCAAAACATCATTGTCACACACTGGCTGGGATGGTGCCATCTATGGGGGAAAAGCTTACTAATTGCATCTTTAAAACCCCCCAAAGGATCACATCTACATATTACAGATTTTAAAACCTACAATCGAGGTGATGAACTCACTAATTTGCAGTTTTCCCAACTCAACTCGACTTTATTTATATAGCATCTTTCATACAAGCATGCAGCCCAAAGTGCTTCACATAGCAAAATTACAACAATAAAACGATAGAATGTTAAAAAAAATCAATAAATAAGAGTAAAATAAACACCAGGGATAAAAAATAAAGTAAAAACCAATGATTAGAACTTAAAAACTAAGGCTATAACATTACTCCAAATTAAAAGCCAGATTGAAAAGATAGGTCTTTAATTTCCTTTCAAAAATACAGAGAGAGCTTTCCAGTCTAATATCCAGAGGCAGTGAGTTCCACAGTTTAGGGGAATAAAAACAGAAGACACTCTCACCGGGACTTTTATGGGACACATAAGGAACATTTAAAAGAAAAGCATTAGGTGGCATTAGGTGGCGGCCACACTGATCCACTGGAGAATGGACAGAATTATTGCTGATAGATTTGCTGAAAGAGACACCCTTTGGTTTGTTTTGAAGCGTCAACAGAGGAACAGGAGCTACTTGATAGAAACGAGAAGAAACAGACTCTACTGTATAAATTCAATAAGAAACTGAGCTGGAAAACCTCCAGTCATCCCAACGCTCCACCGGGCGAACTCTGTTTTCTCTTTGTTTCGGTCGGACCGTCATCTCTCTCTAAAACAAATGTAGGAACGCCTCTGATTGGCTGAACGGACGCCGACCAATCCCTCTGTCCAGAAAAAGCTCAGCTGGTTGAATTTTTTTTGACGGATGGAAATCTCGCAGACAGAGCATCATCAGTCTTGTCCGGACAACAGACAGACACAACGGCCACAGCCTTCGATTTACATTAGTGTGCGTTGTGTCTGGCCGCTGAGAAACAATGTATTTTTCGACGATAGCAACTAAGGAAAAAACTTTTGTCTGAAGGAACTATTTGACTGAGCGGAGTTTCCTGTCCGGGTGGCTCAGCATCAAAGAGATCAAGTTGTCATCGTGACGCGGACCGACTTTTAACTAACCGTGACAGAGAGCGAGCTGCGGCTAAGTGGATTAAAGAATAAGAGCACTTATGAATAACTCGCTGCAGACGGAGACGCCAAATGAAAAACAGGGAGAGGGGGAGAGAGAGAAAGAGAAAGGAGGAAGACAAAGTATCAGAGTAGGAAGTAGGGAATCAATTATTCAGCGTAACATCTGTGCAACACTGACGAGGCGGTTACTATAACACTATAACCCATTTCTATCAGAACGCTCTGAATACATTTGACTCTGGTTCCAAAATGAGATTTCCAATGAAAGATCGATATATTTACTCTGAGGAAATAATTTGCCTGGTTTTGAGGATTTCAACAGTCTGTATTTTGGAGTGATGAATATCCGCGATATTTTGGAATGAAACTCATCTCTTCATCTTCTTCATCTCCCAACTTTTTATGGCACAAAAAAAAAAAATAATAATAATCCAATGATATTTTCTTCCACAGCTCAAAACCAGACAGTTAAGAAGGCTTTAGAAAATCTTTGTAACAAGATTTATTTCCCTCAGTGAAGATTTTTATTTGGCTAGCGGTGCTGTAGAGCTCGCCTCCACTGTGTGTGTGTGTGTGTGTGTGTGTGTGTGTGTGTGTGTGTGTGTGTGGTTAGTCCAAACATAATCTCATCCTTAGCACAGAGCTACAGTAAACTCAGAGGGAAAATAGTAGAGGGAGCTACAAAATTATGAATTATACAGTCACATAAATAAAAGAACTGGGAATACAGAGAATTGAAATTAACAGTCATGACTGAGATCTACATGTCAATAAATAATAATAAATAATAAATAATAAATAACTTTAGCATACACTATGTTGAGTGATAGGCTCTAGGCTAACACTTTAGCAAACACTATGTTGAGTGATAGTGTCTCCATGCTAACACTTTAGCATACCGTATTTCCTCTAATAGTGGCCGGTAGTCAATTAAAAGCCGGGTCTCCGATAATGGCCGGGGCCATGGTCGACACGAACAAATGAAGGCCGGCCCCAAATACAGGCTGGCCTGTATTCAGCCTGTCTCTAATATAAGCCTGCTTCCAATAAAGGCCTGGTAGCCTCTGCAGTTGAGGTAAATAAAGGCCCGGGCCAATATTAGAGGAAATACGGTACACTATGTTGAGTGCTAGTAGCTCCATGCTAACACTTTAGCTTACACTCTGCTGAGTGTATCTCCTAATCCCGATGACGAAATTGCGTGAAATTTGTAACACGTGTTCAGGGAGGCTGTACTAGTCAAAATCAGAAGTTTTGTCATCATTGGTGAAAGTGTAGATTAGAGTAGAGTAAACTTTATTGTCCCCAAAGGGAAATTTGTCTTGGGCACAGTGCCACAATCCGTTGCTTCATATAAAAAAAAACATCACAAAACATGAGAAGCGTTTGACACAGTTGCTTCACATAAAAAACATCATAAAGACATGAAAAGACATTTTACTATACATTTGACATTGACAACACTGCGGGGCCTATGGTGTAATAACCATGTAACAGCCGGTAAATCAAAGCCCATTCGCATAATTGGTGCAAACGCCAAAAATGGGCGTGGCCTAACACAAAAATGGCTGTAATGCCACACCCTTTTGTTCAATGATCACGAAACTTGGCAGATATATCAAGGGATATATTTGGACCATGTCCTCTGAACCACTGACACTTTTTTCACGACGTCAGTACCGTTCAGAAAAGGCTTGAACCCCTTTCATGGCCGCTTGCAGCTATATTCTCTGTCCGTTCGGCCATGGTGGCTATCGCTGCTCATGCTAACTAGCCAGTTCTTCTTCTCCAAACAAACCGCTCTTGTATCTACTGTTATGTCTCCCAGCCATAGAGAGGTAACAACGTGCAAACAACTCTACTCATCCATCTTTTATATTCCAATCTAAACTCAGTTAGCAGGGAAACAGAACCAGAGCAGAGAATAAACTGGATGTGATTAAATGAGAGCCGGGGTTGTGTGTGTGTGTGTGTGTGTGTGTGTGTGTGTGTGTGTGTGTGTGTGTTTGCCAGCGCCAGACGGATTGATCGGTGGATTTCCCAGCGGGAAGAGGAACGTGTCTTGTTATGTAAGCAGTAAGGTTGTCACAATATCAATAGGTACCAAAAGTTGTGTTTGGTTTCAGAACCAGCCCCATATCCCAGTTTCAGTTCAATGTAAAAGCACCAATTAATTACTAATCAGAATGAAACGGGATAATTACTCTTTATCACTTCATCCACTGAGAAAAAGTGTTGTAACTGATATGCAAATCCATACATATAAACACATAGTCACTCTCCCTCACACCTATGCAACACACACTCTCTCTCACACACACACATGCATATACACATTCACATATGTATACACACAAGCTCCCTTTCTCTTTCTCTTTCTCTCTCACTTTCTCTCTCTCTTTCATTCTGTCTCTCTCTCACACACAAGCTCTTTCTCTTTCTGTCTCCTGCTTTCTCTCTTTTGCTCTCTCTCTCTCTCTCTCTCTCTCTCTCACACACACACACACACTACAGTACACACACTCTTCTCTGTATATACAATGAATGCGGCCCAAACTACATCCTATTGAGCTGCTGACTCTGATCAATAGCATGCAAGCTGTTGTTGTGCCACTCCATCAAATCCTGCATCCTACCAATCATCCTTCACCACCAATCCATCAATCCCACAGTGCACTGCTTCACTGTCCTTTCCTACCACTGCGAACACTGTGTGTACACTAGAGCTGTAAAATTGATTGAAAAACTATCAAAATTGTGACTGCTGGAAGAGGATGCAGTATTTTTACTGGAAGGTGTTTCAGAAAGCTTCTCAAACCAAGCATGTTCTAATCCATTTATCTGAACTCTGCAATGTTTCCTCCTTTAGTTGGTTTGTCCAGGTGAGAACGATGACCTTTGACCTCTGGTGGCACCAAATAACGGCAGCGAGAGTCTCAGTCCTCTAACAAGAGAACTGCGGTGCGGTTCATTAATCCGACCGACTACAGGAAACCGCCCCGAAACGCAAGGGATTTTGGGTAGAAGGAGATGGAAAGCCTAGCAGAACAAAATGAAGTCTGGACTGATGCTCATATTCAGATGTTTCTTCATGTGTTCTTAACTGGTCTGAACACCACAGAAGAAGAGACAGACAAGTCCGTCATGCTGAGATAAAGTTACAGGAATCTGAAGTCAGATTTGCTCTGACTCCCCATCAACGCCAAAATCTCTAATCTGGCAGGATGACAGTTCACCAAAGCTCAGTCATGTGACTTTTGTTTACAAGCCCTGGTTGGCTTGTAATTAGTCAGTGTGAACCTAAATGAACCAAATATAAAAATGCAACAAAGTCAACTTTTCCACTCTGGTGTTCTGCTGCTGTGGAGAATCTCTGGAAAACACAAATAATGCTGCAAATCTTTTCTTTCATTCAAACTAAACATATTCCACACATTACCATTTCACTTTCTCTCCTCCACACGTTTTTTTTTTTACATTTCTTAAGCACTAAAACTAAAATTTAGATCTCGATTTCACCAAACGATGCAAGCAGCAGCGATGTCGTCTCAACTTTCACTTTGACACTATATTTTGACGCTATATATATTGGTGCAGGCCGGCGTATCGACATCTATTCAACGTCAAAATGTTTGCTGGGATGCATACGAACGAGAATACATACACACATTCTCTCACTGAAGTGCACATATGAAAACACAAGCAGCTGGTGTAATGAGCACTGAGGAAGTCAGATGTATGGTGTCGATGGGGAACATGCTGTTGTAAAGCATATGGTACGGTCAAGGACTCCAGCAAGCAGACTGGGTTTACTGGCAAGACTGGTTGGAGAAACGAGGCCATAATGAGACACTACACACCAACAGGAGTGTTTTGTACGTGTGTGGGTGTGTGTGTCTGTGTGTGTGTGTGTGTGTGCGCGTTCGAACTCATGCATGTGTGTTTTTGAGTGGTGTCCAGGCATATTGAGGGACAGATGGCTGGAGGTTGCTCTCGTTCATTTCCCTCAAGGAAACAAACTCCCTCTCTCTCTCTCACTCTCTCTCACTCTCTCTCTCACTTTCTCTCTCTCACTCTCTAAACTTGCGACTAAACAGAAAAGGAATATTCTTTTACATAAACACTTAAAAGAAAATGAATTGACTTGCTGCAGACGATTACATGCACATGAAGTGGCAGCTATCGCAGAGTGCAGGATCAGCCTGAAGTTCACAAACGTTCAGTAAACTCATCCACCCAAGGTTCAAATAGTTAGAGTGACTCAACTGCTGCAACTTCAGATCGTACCCAAACTTCGACTGTGCAAAGGCAAACCTCAAAAAAGCAGCCACATGTCCAGAGAGCAGAGAGAACTGAGAGCTTTAAATATCTAGAAAGTTATCTAGGCCAGTTGTGCCCAAACTGTCCAGAAATCCCTGAGGGACTCCAGGAGATCCCCAGCAAAATGAGGCATATGTATTTATTCTTTAAATATGCCACATGTAGCATTTTAGCATTAATAAATAATTACTACATTAATAATGAAACTTAAGTATATTTACCATAAACAAACTAGTCCATCAGTGAGAAGCCTGTGAGCCTCTATCAGCCTCTACTCTGCATCCTACATTGTTTCTCCACCACAGGAAAATCTGCTGGATTGCTTTACGGCACAAAACAGGAAGACTTGCAAATGCGTACATGTAAAATTTTAACACCATTACGTCATTACCACATTCATTTTGATACATCAGTATAATTACCATAAACTGCAGACTGCTTTACGGCACAAAACAGGAAGAGGTTCTGTTCTTCCAGAGCAAACGGAGCTAAAGCTTTAAAGAGTTTCTGGCAGCAGATGGTGGAAGGAGGGAAAGGAAGATGGAGAAATCACTTCAAACATGTTGATCCTCTTCAGGGGGAGGGGGGGGGGCAGGAAGCAACGGGGCTTATGGGAAATGTAGTCTTAGTGTAGAGAAACACTAGAACTAACAATACTACTGGAGTGAGATAGAGGAGAACAATCAGCTCCAACATGCTCTCAGTGGTTTACAGTAATTATACCAATGTATCACAATTAATTTCACAATGATATACTGATGTATAAAATGCTACATGTAGCATCTTTAAGATAGGACTGTGACTATAGGAACGACAGAGGTTTCACTCTCCCATCCTACAGTATCACCATTTCTGTGCCAAATCAACAACAAAAAGCTTCTCAGATGGATTTCCTCAGACAAAATCTCATCAGACGGCGTCCCGCTGCTTCAACACGCGTCTGTTTGGGGTCTTTGACGTGAAAACATTTGGGACCCTCTGATCTAGACTCCCTGGGGTGAATGTCACGGGTCGCGTCTCGTGTCGCTGCACTTCACTGGAAACAACCAATGATGGAACAACAGCAGCAAGATAACCTTATAAAGAATCAATGCTAAACCTTTCAGCATCCTATTAAAGACTTTCCAAATGGCAACTCTAAATGTCAACCGAAATCTCCCGTTGCTTCATCTCCATGTAAAGCATAAGCCTGGGTGGGGTCCGCGGACAACCAGGGGGCCTTCAGAGGGTTCAAGTGGGTCCTCAGCAAAATGAGAAGCAGTTTAAAATTTAGGTGAAATGCAGTTGTCAACTGTGGAAATGGACTGGGCTGTGTCCATCCATCAAACGTGAAAACTCAGGTGTAATGTCGGACATCACTCGTCTAATTTGGCCAAAACTTGGAGCAATGATGTATCTTTGTAACGTTTCCCAGTGTTTAAAAAATTACACTGATTGACCTAATGGGGGCGCTATAATTAAACGTCATATATTGTAAATTCAAACATGATATCGTTAGACTCCACTGGTCAAACTTTGAGAAAATGTGGAGGGATGATACATTTTGGCACTGCGTTAAAATTAATTGGCCTGATGGGGGCGCTATAATTAAAGGTCCAAATTTTTTACTTTGAATGCCCTAACTCCTACTGGTAGGAAACTTGCTACACACACACCCAGCAATACTTACAAATTACACTGACTGGCCTAATGAGGGCGCTATACTTTAAAGTCAATTTTATTTTAAATCTCAAATGTGATATCTCACCACACTATATTATATTTGGAGGGATGACACATACTGGCACTGTGATGTGGTATTTTAAAAACTGCATTGATTGGCCAGATGGGGGCGCTGTGATTAAAGGTCAAAATGTCAAACTTTGAAATAACTGCCACGCCACCAGTCCGATTTTGCCGAAACTTGGAGAGACAATGGATCTTGTTAGTGATTGGCTCAAGAGCTGCCTGCATCATTCGTAGAGGAAGACATGTTTACTTGTTTCGCATTTATTTCACTCCTTAGAAGTTAGTGCAGTGAGAATTCAGTTGTCGTTCCTTAGGACAAAATCTTATCAAATGGGCTCTGTGGTTTGGGAACTTTTCTAAAGACACTTAAACATCTTGTCTAAATGTGGTGTTTTACCAAACCCCAAATTACAACTTGAGTATTGTCTTTCTTGATCTGCCAGCCTTGACACTGCCATGGCGACAAAATAGCCTAAAATGACCGACTATGGGAAAATCAATCAGTTAATTCCTGCAAAGTTTTAGAGATGGGCGAAATCTGTGTTGCAATGATGCCACCATGCACTTCCCTATATGAAAAATAGCTTTGCAAATCCTATAATACATTTTAGAAGGATAAATTCCACAACTACACTTAAAAAAATCATGCAGCTATTGTAGGTCGAAAATTATAACACAGAAAACCCTATAGTAATAGCATAGCGGATTAAAAACGACCATAATGGTCACTATAAACTCACTATTGAGCATCACAGACACACCATATGTCCCTATAGTAAGGAGATTAAAAAAAAGTATCAGAAAGCACAATAAGGTCACTATAAACTCACTACTGAGGACCACAAACACATCATTAATCCCTATGGGGAATTCTCTGTATAGGAATATTAAAGGGATTTACACCACATGGGGAGGAATGCAAGCAAAGTTTTTAAGTGAGACTGCAGCTTGTCACTGAAATCATGAAAAGCAACATTAAAACCGTCTGGATCAAAAGGTAGAGATAAGTTTTAAAGACGCTATGAGAGCAGAGTGGGGCATCTTCCCCGAGCCGCGGTTTACAAATGATGGACAGAAACCACAGAGCTTCACTCCCGCACAGCAAGAACAGACAAAGTGTAGAGCAGAAAATACATTTCACCCATACTTCAGAATGTGATTGGAGAAACGTTTCAAAATGGACTAAAAATGGCACATAAAAAAAAAAAACATGCATGCGCTGTAGATGAAAACAAAATTTGAGCGGACAGAAATATTTGCAGATAGATGTTGTAACAGCAAATTTCAACCGTCCGAAATATATCTCAAATGAATGTCATCTACTGCTATAAATCTATTTTTTTGGGCATTTTTCTTTTTTTGGCATGTGTTGAAACATAGCTACCTGTACACACAGCGTGTGAAATGTATGGGGAATAAAGCAGACGCACCGCTGTATAGCTCAGACACATAAAACATCCCCAGCATCACGTGTCATCCACCACCGCCGTTTAAATCATCATTTCTCCCAGTTTCTTACCTATGTGGCTGAAAACGAGCAGCTGGGAGATGAAAATATTGATCCTGGGAACTGTCGTCTCCATGTTCTCGGCGCCAGAAGAGGGAAAAATGAACTGCAAAGAGGCAGAATGTGGGTTTTAGAAGAGACGGACGGCGGGTTGGATGCGTAAAGATGCGCTACCAGGGCATCGTTCCCCCTCTCCTGCCTCTCTGTGGGGCGTCAGGTCCCGGCACGGCTCGGTTTGGTTTGGTTTGGTTTGGAGAGGGCTGGCGGGCTGGCTGGCTGGCTGGCTGGCTGTGGACGCGCACTCACGTATCTCGCAACAGGAGAGGGGTTGAGTGTGCGCGCCGCCCACTGCCCCTAATGAAAATCACTATACTACTGCTGTAATCTCCCTCCATACAGGGACGTATAGCGTGCCAGCAGTGCACAACAGTGAGTTTTAAGTGAC
>NW_027282305.1:142500-238437 GCF_046629955.1 Centroberyx affinis | reverse complement strand
CAACTCAACCTGATCTCCTTGTAAATCTGCTCCGCACACACCAAACAGCAGGAGTTACATTCATCTACAGAACGAGACGCTGTGTGTGTGTGTGTGTGTGTGTGTGTGTGTGTGAGAGAGAGAGAGAGGGGAGAGAGAGAGAGTGAGAGAGAGCAAGAGAGAGAGAGAGAGAGAAGAATAGGAGCCAGATTATAAATATTTATACTATTATAGGAAGAGGGAAAGACAGCGGAGTTGCAGGGGAGAAGTGGCAGAGAAAGAGAGAAAGGAATGGATGGGGGGAGAGAGAGAGAGAGAGAGAGAGAGGCTACCCCCCCCCCCCCCCCCGACTTCAGAGGCGGCGGCAGGCGTGTTTGGCTGGTTTTATCTTTCCTTCCCCGTCTCTCCCGTTGCCTCTCTCGCCGGCTAGCGGGTTTTCAGCTCACGCTCCCTGCCGACTCGCTTTAGGGAAGTGTGTGTGTGTGTGTGTGTGTGTGTGTGTGTGAGCCAGGCCCAACCCCCCCCCCCCCCCCCTCCCTCCCTCCTCCAAGTTCTCCCGTTATCTCCCCCCTCTCCTCTCCTCTCCTCTCCTCTCCGCTCCCCTCCATCCCTCCCAAGAGATGAACACAAAGCCCTGCACACACACACACAATCACAGGATTCGGCTGTTTCTCTGAGTTCGTCCCAGTGTTGTACCGATGATGATGATGATGATGATGATGATGATGATGATGATGACGCTGATGATATCAAACTCTAGCGACGGCCCGCTTCTGCTTGTAACGGCGTCTCGGCTGCTCAAACTATTCACCGAATCAACAGTTTTTCTTTCGCTCGTTTTTTTTTTTCCCCACTGGGTCACTTCATTCCGTTTTCAAACAGATATGAGACAGTGATGATAAGACACTTGCTCGCAACTCGGTGAGCAGATAAGATGCTTCCAGTGGAGGCTGGTGATGAAAAAAAAAAGCTGAGGAGGATAGGAAGCCCTTACCTTTCTGCGTGATAAAAGGCTATAGCTGAAAAATGTATGGCTATGAAGTCTAACTCTGCTCAAGACTGAACAACCTGCTCTTTAAAGTAGTAATCTGTGACATTTTCATATAAATAAATATCCGTTTTTCTACTCTCTATCGCCGGCTGATATAACATAATAGTGATTAATCTCATATCCACTTAATGAAAGGTTTTACATTGTCTGTTCTAAACAGCCGGTGTCTGGTAGCTCTTTACTGGGAAAAATGTGTTTTATGTTTTCCGGTTTGTTTGAAATAAACAGAGGAAGAAGAACTGGGTTAGTCAGCATGAGCAGCGTTAGCCACCGTGACTGAACAGACAAAGGAAAGAGAAACTCAAACTGCGTCAACAGAAAATCCAAGCTCCGCCCACACTGTTTGATTGACAGGTGATCTGTGGGATGAGCAGTAACACCACAGCGATGAGCGCTTAGAGCCAAAGATGGAGACAAAATAAAAACAAAACAAAACAGGAACTCATGGATTTCCACTTTAAGGTAAAAGTTCTCCTCTTTGGCCCAGCTGCCCCTAGACATTTGAAATCACATTTTTTTCAATTATGTTTTTTGAAAAAGGGAAGGATGAACTTTGTACACTCTCCCTGCACTGAGTACTGGTTTGTCTCAATGGTTTTTCCTGCTGTTTCCAGATAGATAGAGGGAGATTCCCCCCCTGGCTGCTGTCAACACTACACTGCACAGATATGAACCTGGGAACTCATCTCTGACGCCATCTGTCAAAGTTGAGTGTAACACAAACCAGACTCACGCCACACCACATAGCACTTAAGGTAAAAAGGTAAAAACCGAGCCGATAACAAAGAAATAATAAAAGAGGCTTTTGTAACGACCAGCTGAATGCAGCCCGAGCTTCTTAAAACTTAAAAGAATCCTTCCCCTTTTAAAGTTTTCCTACAAAACTTTCAGCACAGGACCCGAAGTGAGTAAATTTAGCCTTGTACCGGACCCAGGCTTATTAATAGATCGTCACAAGGGGACCCAGATAGAGAGGCGGGCCCGTGACCCGCTCTGGATCCCGGGGAGCTTTCTAGAAATGCTGACCTAGCCAGTCGTTGAACTTCTTGACCTCGGAGGGCAGCCCCAGCTCGGTGAAGTCCCCGGCGTGGATGAAGACGTCGGCGTACGGCATCTGGATGGCGTCGGTGCGGGAGTGCGTGTCCGAGATGCAGACGAAGCGGGTGTAGCCCGGCGGCTTGGGCGTGTCGTGGGGCATGGGGTCCACCCTGGAGCGAGAGAGGGAAGAGAGGGAAGGCATGGGGGAAAATTGAGAAAGAGACAGAGAAAAGGGGGGGAAAAGGAGTCGCAGAGAAAGGGGTCATTGCTTCCGTTGGCGCACTTAACAAACAATACTGGAGAAAGAGACACAGCTCGAGTCTCGGAGGCAGGGGACCAGCAATGAAAGAGAAGTTTGAATTAGTATCCAGCGCATAATCATCCCCACAGACCAAGGCAGAGGGAGAAACAAGAGACGGAGACACAGGGAGAACCGAGAGCGAGAGGCCACAATAAAAGCGCAGCGCTGAGTGGTGGTAGCAGGGAGAGAGAGAGAGAGAGAGACAGAAAGAGAAATGTGCAGAGATAGAAAAAGAATAAAGCGCAGAGATAGAAAAAGAGTAGAGTCCTGTGGGACTTGCAGCGAGTGTGCAGATCCACCGGGTCTCCAGGGGGAGAGGGGAGCTGGTGAATAACCGTGGCCCACTTTAGTGAGCTCTCCTCCAGGTACGATAACACCCAGCCCTGCCTCCCCCCCCCTCCACCGCCACAGAGAGAGAGAGAGAGAGAGAGAGAGAGAGGGAAAGAGAGAGGGAGGGAGAGAGAGAGAGAGAGAGAGGGAGAGAGAGAGGGAGGGAGAGAGAGAGAGAGAGAGAGAGAGAGAGAGAGAGAGAGAGACGGAGGGGAAGTAGAGAGAAGATATACATCCATATAGGACAGTCGACAAAAAGTGTGAGTCACAAAGTAATAAAAGCAGAGAGAAGAGTTCATGAGAATTATTTCATTTACACTATTAAGTGAGTCTGCTGAAATGTAAGGTGAAATGCTACGTGTACAGTCTCTTTGTTTAACTAAACTAAAAATAAACTAAGATAAACTAAACTAAAATAACAGTTAACACTAGAAAGGCCAATGGATTTTGGGGGTCCAACAAGCAGTTGAAGGAGGTAAATATACTTAGAACGACTATTTCCTTGCATGATTTTGAAAATCTAACAACACTGGTTTGTGCAGAAAGTGAGTTAAAGCGGCCTTGCCTTTCTACTGTTGACAATCCAATAGGCATTTTTAAATAAAATAATATAATAATCTAATACTTTATTGATCTCCTTAGGGAATTAGATTTTTTCGCTTGCCTCCTCAAGGGAGGTCAAAGGTCAGGGTCAGCTATAAAACAGCAGGTGGGAAGGATTCAGTGTCTCGCTCAATCCCACACTCACTTGGACATCAAATTCAATGACTTTTCAATTACTTTCAAGGTCTTGTTTGGTGAAATTAAAGGACTCAAAATTGGCATATTTTGGGGTTAGACATGACACCAGAGGCCTCAGTTTTTAATTCCTGATCTTGTCAAGTGAAGAAATGCTGGTGAAATCATTCATTTTCAAACTGCTGCTGTATCAACACAAATCTCCATCACATTAAACACACTTAAATACTGTTTTTTATTTATTTATTTTTTTAAGTTTGTGCCAATCGTCTAGGTTTCCCCTCTCCTTTCCATTCTTCCTGGTTTGTCTGCACACAGTCAGCATAGTTGGAGACATCAGTGCTCATTTTCCTCCCTTCAGAAGAAGACATCTGCTGCCATTCATTCTTGTCCAGCATGAAAAACAAACTTCCACAGAGCAAGAGAATCCATCACAGAGAACATGAAGCCTTCGTTTGGTTTGGTCAAACTTTCTGTTTTCTCCTTATTTCTTTGTGTCTGAGTTAAGTGTTTTCATATCAGCGCTGCGTTACGCTCCGCTCTGCTTTCTGTCAATCAGCTGAAATGGAAGTCTCCTCCAGGAAATAATCCCTCAACAACATGTCACCTTACAGACTTTATTGTCACATTCATGTCTTTTGATTTAGGGCGTCTTTGTTGGCCGTGACAGCGGTTAATTTCAAGCTAGGTTTGACACCGTAAAGTTTGTATTTTAAAAACAACATAAAACGAGTAAAAAAAAATCTAATTACATGCGGCATGAATTGCAAAATGATTGGGGGAAATGTAAACTAAACATAGACAGAATTAAACGGGCTCTAACTCTAAACCAGTGATTCTCAACCTTTTTCATATCAAGGACCCCAAATTTAGTCCACATTAGGGGGCCAGGGACCCCCATTTGATCTCTCGAACGGAGAATATTTTTTATTGTCAGATATGATTTTGTCCAGAATTCCATGACTATCTTTATTGTAGGTAGAGAGATAACAGAGAAACTATGATCAGAACAGTCATTCTTCTACATTCAATTCTGTTAACTTCTTGTAAATGAACTAATGGTGAAGTTTAACAATTCATCAATTTGCTGGGGACCCCCTGGAATCCCCTCAAGGACCCCTGGTGGTCCCCGGACCCCATGGTGAGAACCACTGCTCTAAACGACACTGGTGTTCTCCTTTAATCGGCCTCCCTGCCGCATCAGTGACTTTCACATGACTTTCTGTTTATCTATCTGCACCTACTGTATAACACAAACATCTGCCTCTACTCACATGTGCACGTGTGGGGGCTGGAAGCGTCCCTGGTTGATGTTGTAGAAGGTGAAGGCCTGCGTGGGGTTGGTGCTGTACTCGTCCACCTCCACCACCGCCGCCCTGCCGCCCCGCTGCGCCTGGGACTGCGCCTGCGCCTGGGACTGCTGCCGCCTCGCCGCCATGATCTCTGACAGGGTGAAGGCCATGGTGCCGGGGCGCGGAGCCTCTGGAGCCCGGGGGACCTGAGCGGCAGGCTCAGGCGGGACGGGGCCACGAGGTCGACTGGGTTTCAGGATGGAGGGAGGGAGGGAGTTTGACTCGACGGGTTTGGCGGGTTGCGGCTCCTTTCGGGGGAGGGGGGGGGGGGGGGCTGACGGGCCGGGGGTATTCGTCGGGGTCCCTGCCTGCGCCTGTGAAGACTGTCGGAGTGTTAAACCCGGGCCCGGCTCAAAGTGACGGCGCTGAGCTGATGGGAGAACATCACCTCCTCCCTCCGCCTCCTCCTCCTCTTGTCTGCAGCTCCTCGGCACCTGAGAGGAACAGTACAAAGCATGCTATGTGTCTATGTCTGTGTGTCTGTGTCTGTGTCTGTGTGTGTGTGTGTGTGTGTGTGGGGAAGCACAGGCCCGCGCTTGTGTGTCACCCATCAAGCCCGGATTCGGCACTGCAGCTCATTTTCTCCGAAGGCTCCACCGCCTGCCGGGAAGGAGCGGAGCTGGTGAGAGGAGGTGAGATGAGAGGGAGAGTGGGAGAGAGGGAGGTGATAATTTGGGGATGGATGGCTCTGGCAAAGTCCGCCTGGACTGCGGCGCCATGTCGCCGCGCCATCTCAATTCCTCATTCACTGCAACCTCACACACTGACAGCACACTGACATGACAGATACACGCTTCACAC
Organism: Centroberyx affinis; assembly: GCF_046629955.1. NCBI lineage: Eukaryota > Metazoa > Chordata > Actinopteri > Beryciformes > Berycidae > Centroberyx > Centroberyx affinis. The sequence goes on along the minus strand of NW_027282305.1, from coordinate 232,847 downwards.
TTTACACCGTGGCGGTTTGTCACAGGCAAATCCCCGCATGCACTGATGTGAGCGTTTCTGGGCGTGCATACATGTGTGCCTTTTTCGTGTGTGTGTGTGTGTGTGTGTGTGTGTGTGTGTCTATGCGTGTGCACACAGGTCCTTGTGTGTGTGTGTGTGTGTGTGTGTGTGCCTGTGCATGCATATTTAAATGTGTTTCTGTTGTCATGAGTGTGACAGTGACAGCCCTTACACTGGGAGTGTGAGACAGAAGGATGCATTAGCAGATGCTGGGAGAGGAGAGGAGAAAAAAAAAAAGGAGAAAGTGGAAAGGAGAAAATAAGCAGGAGGAGGAGAGGAGATAAGGACACGGGAGTTAAGATGAGGTACAGAGGAAAAAAAGAAAGGAAAAGGAAAAAGGAGGGGAGAGGAGAGGGGAGGAGAAAATAAAAAGGAAAGGAAAGACAAGAGGAAAGCAAAAGAAGAGGAGAGGAGAATGGGGGAATAAAAGAGGAAAGCAAAGGAAAGGAAAGAGGAAGGGAAACAAAACAAAAGGAAAGAGGAGAGGGATGGAGAGGAGAGAAGAAAATAAAAGAGGAAAGGACAGAGGAGAGGAGGGTAGAGAAGAGGAGAAAATAAAAGGGGAAAGGAAAGACAAGAGGAAAGCAAAAGAAGAGGAGAGGAGAGGAGAATGGGGGAATAAAAGAGGAAAGCAAAGGAAAGGAAAGAGGAAGGGAAATGAAACAAAACGAAAGGAAAGAGGAGAGGAATGGAGAGGAGAGAAGAAAATAAAAGAGGAAAGGGAAGACGAGAGGAGAGGAGGGTAGAGAGGAGGAGAAAATAAAAGGGGAAAAGAAAGATGAGAGGAAATCAAAAGAAGAGGAGAGGAGATGAGAATGGGGGAATAAAAGAGGAAAGCAAAGGAAAGGAAAGAGGAAGGGAAACGAAACAAAACGAAAGGAAAGAGGAGAGGAATGGAGAGGAGAGAAGAAAATAAAAGAGGAAAGGAAAGACGAGAGGAGAGGAGGGTAGAGAAGAGGAGAAAATAAAAGGGGAAAGGAAAGATGAGAGGAAAGCAAAGGAAAGGAAGAGAAGAGGAGGGAAGAGAAGGGCAAAGGAAAGGAAAGGTGGAATGGAAAGGGAAGGAAGGGAAGGAGAAGAGAAAATAAGAAGAAAGGAATGTAAAGGAAAGAGAAGAGAGCAGAAGAAAAGAAAAGAAAAGAAATCAGAAGAAGAGGAAAAGACTGGACTCCATGAGGAACAAAGACCCAGCAGCAGCAGCAGCAGCAGTAGGGAGCAGAACAGGCAAACAGATATAGAAGAAGAGAAGAGCAGAGCGCAGGACTTGGCAGAGCGGTAGAGAGGTTGATAAATGCATAAACATGAGACAGAGAGAGAGAGAGAGAGATAGAGATAGAGAGAGTCTGATTGATGCTCTCTCCTCTTAGGCACATACAGCACATGCTCGTATTTAACGACCGGCCGTCACATTACACTCCGTGGCAATCTCCCCTTCTCCGCTTATTCGCTCATATTCTGCTACATATGGACACACACAGAAAATTAAAGTGCATCTGAGTGTGGAGCCGAATTACTGTAGTATCTGTTCTCTTGAGTGTAGCCTGGATCCTTTATAGTGTGTGTGTGTGTGTGTGTGTGTGTGTGTGTGTGTGTGTGTGTGTGTGTGTGTGTGTGTGTGACTGTGTGACTGTGCGTGTGTGTGTGTGTTTTATAGATCCACACGGCTCTGCAAAATATCCTTTTGGTGATCTGAGAAAGACTTAAAAACAAAAGACGCATTAAATTGCATCGCAGTCAGTGAAATGCCATCTGCCTGAAAAGGGGAAACAGATTCACACAAGATGGGAGAGCCGGCTGACCAACATGTGGGTTAAATCAAAGATGAACTCAAAACAAACAATATGTGCACGCAGATTTACCATTTCTCTCTCTCTCTCTCTCTCTCTCTCTCTCACGTTACAGTTGGCATGACTTGTTGGCTACCCTTTAAATGTAGTCTAATCCACTTTAAATTAAGCCACACACATATTCAACTATTGTGCCAATTAATTCATTTGGAAGCATCATTTTGCAAACTCACCCTCGTTAATTAAAATAGTCTGACTCTGAATGTAAAAATGAGTCGAATCGCCGAAGCTCTGCTGTGAATTATCAGCTTCATGCACATTTTTGGAGAAGTTCACCTCGAGTCATAAAGACACGGACGTTTTACTGAACTCTAATAAAACTTTTCAGTCCACTGGTCCCACCGGCTGCACCGACTGTCTGTTTCTCGAGCGTGCGGGGTTTCTGTCAGCTCCAGACAGCTGTAGCCTCTGTACTGTACTCCAGCGTGCAGAGCGCTCTAATGCAACGGAGACTTTGCCCTTTGGATGTGGTGCCGCTGAAATATGATCTATCATTAAAAAAAAAAGCGTTCCGGTGAGCCCGGCTGGAAAGCGTTATCGCGGGGAATGCATGCCTTTATTATTAAAATCTATACTACTACACACCCGACGGTCAAAACCCGCGATGACAGAAATACATACACATCCAGAGAGGCTTTGGTGGCGCCAATGTGACGCCTAGAAATAAACCCAGAAAGGCGCTGCACGGTGCGGGTCCGATGCAAATATATGCTCCGTTCATGCATGCATAAGAAGGACAGGGACACCTCTGCAGGCGTGAACCACCCCCCTCCCCCCCCAAAAAAAACCCTGAACCTACCCGGTGGTCTGGTCAGTGGCGGTGCGGCTGGTCGGTGATGGATGGGGAGATCAGGTCTGTGCGGTGCGGATGCAGCTTGTAGTGAGACGCGCTGGTCAGTTTGAATGCGCACCCCGTGGTGCACCGGTGGCGCGTCGTGGAGAGATCCGGGCTCTGTTTCTCATCTCTCTCTCTCTCTCTCTCTCTCTCTCTCTCTCTCTCTCTCTCTCTCTCTCTCTCTCTCTCTCTCTCTCTCCTTCACATCAGTCCTGCCCACCGTATTTCCCAGTGAGCAGCAGAATGAGGAGGAGCAGAGGAGGGGAGGACCCTCCCGGTCACACAGCCCGAGAAAACCCGCTTTAGTCTTATAATAACAACCCTACTGGGACATATGGTGCGTTTATTGTTATAATAGTGAGGTTATGGGTGGGTTAGTAGGGCTACTTTATTTTTTCTGGTATCCCTTTAATATCCCTATACTATTCCAATATGTACTTATAGTATTACAGTGATATTTATATGGCACCCCTCTTAAGTTTATTAGAGGTTTATTAGAGGTTTCAGCAGAGTATGGATGATGTAAAAGTGCGCCAAGTCAATATTTTGCGTCAAAATATTCTAATTAGACTGCAGCAGAATCAGCGCAATGAATAGGCTGATATTACTGATCATTAACTTGAGGCTTCTTTGCTATTCAAATCAAAGAGTTCAATAATGAGTGTTGTAATTACGAGATTGTCATCAGCGCAGGCAGCGGGCCCGCTGAACACGCCGTCCGCTAAATCTTGCAATTTTGGTGAAATGACAAATAATTCACTCCCCATAATTTATTGCCCATGTAAGGAATAATCAGTCAAATTATGGCATTACAGCATATTAAAGCCTCCAACCTGTTTATCCACTGGGCTTCGGGTTGGTAATAAGATAAACAAATAGACTACAGTCTGTAGCTCATATTTACATGCGTCCACAACCACCATGTTCAAACTTAGTGGAAGCTTCCAGTCACAGTTTGAGGTGAGCGCGCCACCTTCTGGCCAAATGCTGTCAGTCTGTAGGCTTCTCAGTGTTAATGCTGAACATCAATCACTGCTAGTGACAACTATCTCCAAGCGTATCTGCAGAGACTTTATAATGTATTCCATTACAACTCAGTTCACCAAAACATTCAGTAACGTAACCCAAGAGATTATCCAAACTCAATAATTTATTATGATTGCTTTCAGTTACTTTCATATTACCATATTTGAGGTATGAAAAAAAAAAGTTCAGGAAATTTATTGCATACAAATTTTCTTCTGTGCCACATTTCATAAAGATGTAGAAACCCTAACCAGCCTCGCTTTCACTTTAAAAGTTTTCTCAGAAGTATTCCTCTCATTTTTCACAAATATCTGCAATCAGAATACATTATTTTTTTTTAGGGTTCATAACTCAATACAGTGACATTTTTTAGTATTTAGAATATTGAAATAAACAAAGATCAGCCCGCACTCTGCTTCTTCTTATTTTATTTTTCTTTCTTTGCTTGACGTTTCGGCTGTCAAGAGCAAATTAAAATCACAAACACAGGTGTTTTTATAATGACATCAGCATGAGTCATTACCATAATTGATTGCTTCAATCACATGTTGATACAACCAACATCATCAAAGTCTTTGTTTACATATTATTTTTATAGAAAACAAGTCAACTCAAAACCCTCATTTAAACCATGAGAAACATATATCTCTATATATCTTTTTCTAGATCCCCTCCTCTGTGTATTGTATTTAGAATATGTATCATGTAAGTTACTATAAGTTACTATAATATGTAAGTAGGCCCTATCCCATTACTACCAAACCCAATGCACCAGTTCAATCCAGTAATTAAGCAAAACTCTTCTGATTCTGTCAAACTACTGTTACACAATCAGTCTGTCCTATACTGTCCTTATCAATTCATATGCAGTGAACTTTCAGCGCAGCACATGAAGGGAGGAGAGCGATGGAGGGAAAGTAGGAAAGGCAACAAGATAAGGAAGGAAGGGAGAGCAATCTTGGCATCGGGCACACAGTCACATTTGCCTGCAGATGCTGGCTGTTGATTGGGAGTCCGGGAAAGTTCACATAGGAAATATCAGATCCGCCTGTCAAATGTGATTAATAAGCAACAGTAAACCAGTTGAGGAGCTACAGTAATAATCTAAATAGGCTGTGAACTCCGTCATTAAAGGAGACCAACAGTGTCATTTAGAGTTAGAGCCCATTTACTTCTGCCTATGTCTAGTTTACATTTCCCCCAATCTTCTTGCAATGCATCCTGTATGTAATTAGATTTCTTAACATTTACTCTTTTGTCGTCGTCATTAAAATACAGACTTTACGGTGTCAAACCTAGCTTGAAATGAACTGCTGTCCCGGCTAACAAAGACACCCAAGTCCTGATATCTCCAACTATGCTGACTGTGTGCAGACAAACCAGGAAGAATGGAGAGAGGGGCAACCTGGAAGATTGGCACAAACTTAGAACAAGGCAACAGCAAACATGTCACTCTTCACTAATGATGGAGTCCCCGTCTGGGCCAATCAGTAACAAACACGTTTCCGTTTTTTTGAGCAGTAATTGTAGTTCCAGCTTGGGCTGATCTGTGTAATATTGAAAATGTGAGAACGCAGCGGTGAGATGTATCATTCCCTCAAGTTTCAGCAAAATCCAACAAGTAAAAAAACATTGTAGCGCAATCAGTGGATCAGTACAATTTTAAAAAATACAGAAGGCAAATATAGAAGGCAATGAGATGCAATGACTCCCATCATTCCCTGAAGTTTTGTCAATATCTGATCAAAATGTGTGTGATGGACAGACAGATGGATGAACAAACCGGAGCCGATCCATTGTCCTTCCTCTGATTTCATTGTTGGGGACAAAAACACTGGTGTTATCCTCAATATAGTCGTGTTTTTTGCTGTTATACGGGGGGGGGGGGGTTATATAGTCTTTGGAGCCTTCTGTATTAAGTGTGACGTTACGGTTGCTCTGTCAGGGCCTCCCAGGCTTTTACAATGAGATTTTTTTTTAAAGGGCCGGATCCAAGGAAAATCCAAGTAGCTTGCTTCCCCTCCCCGTCTGAGTAAAAATACGACAAAGAGAAGGGAATCTGAATAGAAAAAAAAAAATTATCCCAGTGTGGATGATGATGAGTGTTTCTGATGCAGCATCCAGATCTGCGGCACAGATTGTGTCGCGGGAAGATAAGAGCAATATTAGCGGTGTCAGCTAAATTTTCCGGAAGCGTATTTCAGCCCGGTTGTGTGTAACAACCCATACAGCCGCATCTCAGAGAAGATAAAAGATATAATAGAGAGATATAAGGCTTTCCAAGGGCCTGTGTGAGCCTGTTTTATGACTGTGTATCTGTTGAGTACAGCAGCGGGACAAGAAGATTCAATGTGGACACACACACACACACAAAAAAAGATGACTTTAGTCTGTTTTCTGCTACTGTTTTATTTAATTTGTTCAGTACTGGAGTTTCATGGACCAAACAATGGCACAACACTGCGTTACAGTTCCTCTCTTTGGGTACAACCGACTAACACAAACGTTAAAATTATTCCTCTATAAAATGGACTAAAGTACATACATACACAGTCTCTTTCTCTATCACAGGCGCCCAGCACATAAACTCACTGCCACACACACACACACACACACACATGCTCAGACACACACACAGACACACACATGCCATACACACGCATTCATCCTCTGACTATCCATCTCACACATACACACACACACACACAATATGCACACACCCACTCACAATAGAATACATTCTCAGGAAAAAAACAAAAAAAAAAGTCAATTATAAATTTTAGAGCATTTCATATCAATTTTTTTCCCATAACACTCATATTGAACAGCGCCCGCCTCACACATGAAGCAGGCCGTACCATAACGACATCTCTATCTGTGTGGCAGCTATTGGGAAGGGCCTGGGACAAAAACTAATATAATAACAATATGTTTTTATTGGGCGATTATTACAGGCAGACCTTGGCTAATGACGATCCTGTGAGAAACAAGCACTGACCTCTCTGGCATTTAGGGTTACAGCTGAAGAGTTCATTTCCAAAACATTATAAATCACACTTTGGGGGGGGGAAAACAAAGTAATTCCTTAAGTTTATAATTCAATATTTCTAAAATAAGGTCTGTAAAACTGATATTTCTGTCCAAGTACAATAATTTGTTTATTTTTTTGATTGATCATGAATTTAGATGTTGCTTTTTTTCTATTCATTGAAATCTCATTTTGGAACGAAACCCTTCAGCTGGACCAGTAAGTCTTGAATCAGTGCTACGCAGTAAATCTGTCTTAATCTAACACCAGTGGGCTTTGATATCCTCTAAATTAGCAACGACACATACTCATCGTCCTTGTGCCCAGCACAAAGAATAGAAGCTTTCTTTCTTTTTTTCTTTTTTCATACAGGAGCGTAATTAGTTTCTAACGAGCCTTTAACACCGAATGGGGGGCATTTCATAAGATATACTGTCGTTAAATGCATTTTTTTTTTATAATACGTTGAGAGACGTAGAATGAAGCTAAAGGAGCGCTGCTTTGTTTACCAAGTTTCAAAAAAGGTGCTCGTTGGAGTCAAGGTTTAGATATCAATAGACAGAGAAGGGAATACAGCTCATCTCTAGTGGTTGGGATGGCTGATCCTCCAAAAAAATATAGTACTTTGTAGTTGAAACGCGTTGGGGTAGCCCATGCACTAAAGGCTTTTTAACTTTTTCAGCAAAAAAAAGTGTGCCTTGGAGTTTTGTTTGGAGGATCAGCCATCCCAGCCACTAGAGATGAGCTGTAATCCCTTCTCTGTCTATTAATATACATTGAGAGACGTTTGCTTTCTTTTAACAACAACACACACAGATAAAGTTTACTGGCTTACAGTTGAAGCTGCAAGTGCTCCGGACCTACAGACACTCAGATCATGTGGACCGTGTCCCTGCCGCTACATTCACCTCCGAACCAACTCTCTCCTCGCACAATACATATTCACTCCAGTCGCGTTGTGCAGATATAGCGTCCATCTTCAATACGCGGTATAGGATTTCGTAGACAATATTAGTATCAGCGTGAATGACATAGAGAAACATTTAGATGAGTTATAACAGAAAAGCATAGCATACACACCATACTTCCTACTGGATGGAAAGAGACTGGGTCTAGGTGGATGCAGACTATTTTGTTTTAGAAGCAGGTATATGTAAATGTGCACCTAGTGCCATCATACAAGAAGCCTTTATGGAGATGCCTCTTCTCTCTGGCAGCTGTAGGAAATGTTTGAGGGACGAGGCAGGACGAGTTTTAATGATGCACGTGCATGCGCTGTCTTTTCTCTGTGCGCGTTAGTTTCACTGGGGTTTACTCTTTCAAAATGCGACTGACCAGAAGATATGAATCTCCGAACTGAAACGTTTCCTCAGTGTGTGTGTGTGTGAGGGTCAAAGCTAACCGAGAGATTTCGGGGGGGGGGGCAAACTGCAAGCTACGGAGTGGGAACGATAAAAACGAGACACGTGTTTCTCTCTCCTCTGCGCCCAATGTGGTACATCTCTAAACAACAAAAAAAAAAAAAGGAAACAAATATGTAACTTAGATCTTTTTTTTCCTACAGTTTACAATATAAAATTCAAGTGCAATTAAAGTTCCAAATATTAGTTACATCACATACATTTCTCTCTAAAGTAACAATCTGTTACTTGCAGGTAGTTTATTTCATCTTGTTATATATCTTTTTTTTATTTAAAAAAAAAAAAAATCTACAATATAGACTTTTTGATTCACCCATTTTAATCTTTCCCTGTGCTCCAATGGATAAAGCACCCACTGAGGTGGAATGGTCTGGGTTTCCCCACTTATACATTTCTTTTTAAATCGTTTTTCCTCGTTAAAATATGTTTTTAAGTGCACCGATTTGTTTTCTCATTTCCGTCTCGTGCACACCGGGGGCCGTTAAAGGAATCAGAATCAGGATACATCCATGTATGTGTGTGGGCGAATACATTTTTAGCACACCATGAATGTGCAGATGTGTACAGTATGTCCACACATACACACACGTACGTACAGACACGCATCTCTCTGCATGACGGCTCACATGTTTGTACGTACATGTACATCTACATAAAACATCCATGATGCGGGCTTCTGCAAGTTCTAACACGTATAAATATTACAAAAACAAAACAACAACACAGAAAACAAAGCAGACCAAAAGTGAAATGAAACAGGTGGGAAGAGTTTAGAGGAGGGCAGAAATTTGGGGAAAGGTTGAGAGAGGTTGAGGGAAAAGTGGAAAGAAGGAAGAAGGGGATATATGGTGTGCAGAGGGAGGGTTAGACCGATACTGGCCTTTTATAAAATATTGGCCAGTCAATGTCGTCTATTTTCTCTGCAAAACTGATTTATTCATTTAATTGTTCAATAATGTCTTTTTGTAAAATCAATTCTTCATTTAAAGGCGGTAATGTATCCCAGAGTTTGCCTATTATTGAATAGGTGTGGAGGGTCAATCTGCCTTTAAGAGCTGCTAACTTAAAAAGAATTTTAGTGTCCCATGATGAGTCTTAGTGTCCCATGATGAGTTTTAGTGTCCCATGATGGTCTAAATGCTGTTTCAGAGGCTTCTCCACTCTTACAAGAATAAAATCCTGGGGGAAACACTGAATACTTGTATTTATATTTTTAAAATTTGTCAAATTTTAAGATATTGAACACACAACACATCGGCTATCAGCAGCTTCAATACAAAAATATCGGTATCGGCCTTCAAAAACCAATATCGGTCGAACCCTACACAAAAGAAAGAACTAACTGCAGGGAGGGGTATTAGGCAATAGTTAAAGGTGTCAAATAAGAGGGAAGGCATCATGTGGCAAAATGGGATTTGGGACAAATATAGGAAATTTAGTAATAGAATGGGTACATCAATGTATTGACCTAGGCAGGAGGGGGGGAAGTTGACATGGGGGGGGGGGGGTTCGTACATTTAGGACGATGGATCTGGAATGACGCAGGACAACGGGGGTCTTCGACGGGACAGCGGAGAGTTCCCCCCGTCTATTTGTACGGCCGTAGGAACCTGGTGACTTTGGAGCGCAGCAGCTTGATGAAGGAGCGGGGGAACATCTCTTTGGACTCCTGCGCCGTGTACCTGAAGTAGTTCTGGGGGTGAGCCAGCACGTCGAACAGAGCCTTGATCAGCTTCTTGTCCTGTAGGGAGCACACACACACACACACACACACACACACACACACACACACACACACACACACACACACACACACACACACACACACACAGGGACACAGGGCTTCAGCTCAGTGCATCTATTTAATTCACTAATCTTCTGCTGTCGGGCAGTGGTGGAATGTAACTAAGTGCATTTACTCAAATACTGTACTTAAGTACAATTTAGAGGTACTTGTACTTTACTTGAGTATTACCATTTCATGCTACTTTATACTTCTACTCCACTACATTTCAGAGGGAAATATTGTACTTTTTACTCCACTACATTTATTTGACAGCTTTAGTTACTAGTTACCTTGCAGATTTAGATTATTAATACATATTATAAATCAACTAATAAATTATGATATATTTGTATAGGTTAAGCTACCCAGCAGTATATAAAGTAATTAAAATTAGCTCCACCTTTACCAGCTGCAACATTAAAGCGATGAACACATTAATGCATCAATAATTATAGTCCAATAACGTGATATATATGATTCTGAAATGGGCCATTGTGCATAATGACTACTTTTACTTTTGCTACTTTAAGTATATTTTGATGCTAATACTTTTGTACTTTGACTTAAGTAAGATTTTGAATGCAGGACTTTTACTTGTAACAAAGTATTTTTACACTGTGGTATTGCTACTTTTACTTAAGTCAGATATCTGAATACTTCTTCCACCACTGCTGTCGGGCCACTGAGAGACTCCACTGCAGTAGTTGTAGACTAAAGGAAAAATCCACCCTAAAACACTTTAACACTGTTTAAACGATCTGTTGTCACTTTAAGATATTTCCAGTGCAGCTACAGTGGAGTCTGATAGCAGAACATGTTAAACATCAGCAGTAAACGTCTTCTTTCTAGAGCCGCCATTTTGTACCAAGAGACGTTCAACAGTCATACAGGGAGAAATCCATTGTAGAAGAGGAAGAGACCAATTTCTCCACTGACAGTAAACTCAATAGACTACAGCTGTAAAGCATTTCATCAACATCAAGGGATGATCAGAGATACAAAGAACTGTCTATCTGTCTATTTCAGTGTTTGATGTTATTGATCTCATACCTTCAGTATCTCCTGGTGGTTCTCGGAGGCGTACAGCCGGCCGTCTCGCACTATGTCCTCTATCAGCTGCTGGTAATCCTCTGCAACACAACATGGTCACATTGATGGGGTGACAATAGTATAAAATACAGGTGTAAGCAGACTTTACATGAGTCTCTTCAAGTGAAGGCAGATAAACATGGCAGTAGAAAAGTCAATAACAGCAAATAATTACTTATATATACTTAATTTTACATGTGTGATTCACTAAGAAATGCAGAAATTTTCAAGTCAACACAGAGATTTATCCCTTCTGCAATTAGATTAATTTGCATGTGAAATGACATTTTCTCTTGAGTCTTATGAGAATTTCACATTTTGGGCTTTTTGTTGTACTCTAACCAACTATTAACTCCCTGTCTGGTCGTACCACCTGATGTCCATACAAAATGTGCTGTGATGATTTATTACGTGTTTTTGTTGTGTTGTATGGAATGTGCTTATGTGTGAATGTGTGAATGTGTTTATAGTGTTTTTATTATGGGTTTTTTTTGTCTTATGTTTTTAGCATTTGTTTCGTATCGTAAACCATGTCTGCAAATTACATTTCTCTTATGGGACAATCACGTTTTGAATTACATTGAATTGAACTGAACTGAGTTGAACTGAATTGAATCAAATCCAACTGAATTCTCTTAAAAACTGCATTTTGAGAGCATCTTGCTTCCTTAATGTGATGTATTTCCTGTTCAAACAGGATATTGGGGCGGGACATAACACAGGGAGAGATCATTCCAAATGTGTAAACCAATGGGAGATCAGTTAAGGAAAGAAAGGGAGTTTTATTTGATGGAAGGGGCGGCATTGTTAAAAAAATCTGTGATGGTTTTATTGGTGGAAATGTGTATGTCTCCTCCTGGTACAACACTAAAGATTTTCTGTTTTCCAGGAAGTAAAATACAAGAAAATAACATTTTTAATAATTTTTTTTTGTAATTTTTAATTTCAGTATGTCTTTAAGCTGTGAGTAACCAGGACTCTCACCGTCGTAGGTGACGTATGGCACCTGGAAACCTTTGCCGCTGTTGCCCTCGTTGGTCTTGAACTGGATCCAGAGCTTGCGGGAGCGAGAGGTGAAGGCGATCGGCCGCTCGTAGGTCTGACACGTCTCATAGGTGGTGATGGAGGTGGGCAGGGCTGGAGGAGGAGGAGGAGAAATAGTAAAGAGCTAATCCTCCAGATCCTCATTTTTACCTTAGTTTGTCTCCATCTTTGGCTCTAAGCGCCGCTCATTGCTGTGGTGTTTCTGCACTGCACTGCCCAGAGATCACCTGTCAATCAAACAGTGTGGGCGGTACTGTGACGTCTTTTTCCTTGAATTTTCTGTTGATGAAGTTTGAGTTTCTGTAGGTGGCGCTCTTTTCGATATCTGTTCTTTATTTATCTATTTAGATAGTCGAATGTTGATTCTAAACTATCAGGTGGCAAAAAGTAGAAGCTCAACAAAGAGTCACTTCTCTATTTGTTTCCTCTCTATAGACTATGTAACACTATCCCTAAGATGAACCCTAACCCAAACACTGAATATAACTTTTCACACTATTGTGAGTATCAGCCAAAATGTAGCACACTTTTTAGTGACACATAGTCACCTAATAGTAACTTACGTATCAGTATTATCAGTAAATAAAGTGTGTCCGGATCTTCTTCTAATACATGATCATTCTGAAAACAGAGACATATTTGCTGCATCTATTGTCAGGATGCTGTGGCTCTGACTCCATACTACTTTCCATGTTGCTTGCAATAATGGACAATAAAGTTTTCTTGAATCTTGACTCTACTGATTGATTGTAATGTTGGTAATCCAGGAATTATGCGTTTCCCTGGATATGAGCATCAGCTAAAGGTGCAAAATGTAAAAACATACAGACTGATTCGTTAGTGAAGTGATTAAAAATGAGCTTATGAATTCCAGAGTGTGTGTGTTTACCGCTCTTCCTCATGACCAGCACGTCTCCACACTCGTCCTCGATGGGCAGGAAGATCTCCGGCACCACGATGAGGATGCGCCTCTTGTGCGGAGGGTTGATGGTCCAGATGCAGTCTACGTTGGAGGGGTAATCTCCTGGGTAGTTGGGAGACTCGATGTAGCCGGTGTAGTCGCCCAGCTCACCGCCACACAGCTGGTCTGAGGACGAGGCGGGACAACGGGGGTGAGTATTGATCTGCGGCTACAGCAGCTGTTACAGAAGCTACTACAGTACATTAGTAGAGAAGGATATTTAAACCATCTCCTTATGGGTTGTGGAGCAGATAGGAACCCTAAAAAATAGCTTAAAATGACTTGAGGAACTCCATTCAGTCTCCACAAGACTCAGAACTTATTCCATACATTTCCATCATACTCACCACTGTGATTTCATAGTATGTTATTCCCTCAACCTATGACTGCAACCTATTGCATGCCTTTCTGCCTGAATGCACACAGTAATAGGACGCTTCTATATATATATATATATATATATATATATATATATATATGTGTGTCCTGCACTGTCCCCTTGCACTAAAGTGAAGTCCTGCTGCCCCTGCACCATGTGTGCCAGAATGTTCTTTCACCATCATGTGAGTTTTCAATGTCTTCCTGCTATGACAAATTTCTGAACGTTTATTGTACTTGGTGGGTAAAGCGATTCTGTTTCTGAAATGATTTCTGAAAACTCATCTTTTCAAGAAGTATCTCTCCCCACTGAATCATATCTCCTTTCCCCTACTGACTCTAAATGTTCTTTAAAATATCCACTCCACTTCTCTCAAAAACTCTTTTTTCATTTATTTTCCTGGCGCCTCTCTTTCACATGATCTTTCTATGATTACACAAATATTGTCGACTAATTGTTTCAGCTCTACCATGCTATTGGTTACTGGTCATTTTGGTGAGGATAGGGATTGAAGCTTATTCTGCTGTGGCACTCATTGTGAGTCACTCTGGATTAAAGTGTCAGCTAAATACTTCAGATGTAACTGTGGCCTTACTTTTGCAGTGGGAGACGTTGGTGGCACCGTCGAAGTCGGTGGTGGTGTTTCCGGGGCAGGTGATGCAGTAGTTCTGTCCAAACTCAGACTGGTAGGTTCCCGCGGGGCAGCGGATGCAGCGGTGGGTGCTGGAGTTGTAGTGGTGTCCCGGGGCGCAGTGGACTGAGGAGGGGCAGGGACGAGTCAGCGAACACACACAACAGACAGTAAAACCTCAGACAAATGCCTCGTGTCGCTGTAACAGCCTGCGTCTCACAGCAGCATGGCCGGTTTTACAGTTATGTGGCAGATAAAAGCGAGTCTTCAACAGACAGCCAGCCGTTCAGACGGCCATCAAAAAGATGCATCACACCGCTGTGATGGTGTTCATTTATACCTGTTTAGCCTAGCTTTCCTGGCATTTTTACTGCTTTCATTTTAAGCTTATATACACTGTTTATTCTTATTTTTAATTTTATTCTACTCTCATATACAGTGTCTATTTTTTTACTCCTTTTATGATCTCTTTTCTGGTTGTTTCATTCCATTGCATTTTTATCTGTGTTGTGAAGCACTTTGAGCTGCGTTTGCTTGCATGAAATGTGCTATACAAATAAAATTTGATGGATGGATGGATGGATGGATGGAAGGATGGATGGATGGATGGATGGAAGGACGGATGGACGGATGGATGGAAGGATGGATGGATGGACGGATGGATGGATGGACGGATGGACGGATGGATGGAAGGATGGATGATGGATGGAAGGATGGATGGATGGAAGGATGGATGGACGGATGGATGGGATGATGGAAGGATGGATGATGGATGGAAGGATGGATGGAAGGGTGAATGGACGGATGGACGCACGGATGGATGACGGATGGACGGATAGATGGATGGAAGGATGGATGGATGGACGGACGGATGGATAGATGGATGGATGGATGGACGGACAGATGGATGGATGGACGGATGACGGATGGAAGGATGGATGGATGGACGGATGGATGGATGGGTGGATGGATGGGATGATGGAAGGATGGATGATGGATGATGGATGGAAGGATGGATGGATGGAAGGATGGATGGATGGATGGGAGGATGGATGGAAGGATGAATGGACGGATGGACGGACGGACGGATGATGGATGGACGGATGACGGATGGAAGGAAGGATGGATGGGTGGATGGATGGGATGATGGAAGGATGGATGATGGATGGATGGAAGGATGGATGGATGGAAGGATGGATGGGAGGATGGATGGAAGGATGAATGGACGGATGGACGGACGGATGGATGGATGGATGACGGATGGACGGATGGATGGATGGAAGGATGGATGGACAGATGGATGGATAGATGGATGGATGGATAGATGGATGGATGGATGGATGGATGAATGGAAGGATGGACGAATGGATGGAAGGATGGATGGATGGATGGATGGATGGAAGGATGGACGAATGGATGGATGGATGGATGGATGGATGGATGGATGGATGGATGGATTACAGACCAGGCATGCAGGGCTCTACCAAAGGCCCCATAAACCCCATATAGATGACTTTGTAATTAACTTTTGTAATTTTCTCATAAATCCCTCCTCTTCCACACTATTTTAACACAGTATTAACAGTTAAACAGTTAAATGCTTTGTGTCGTTACAACTGCCTGCATCTTGAAGTAACCTTCAGTCTGAAAATTATGGCAGATAAAATCCTGTTACTACACAGGAGGAAAATCAGGCTCCAACAACAGGAGCAGAGGTGCAACTACAAAACACAGTCTAGAAGTACAAAATGGACCGGTGCCACATTCTCTCCATTAAAATTAATATTTATTTAACTAGAGAATATTAAAAACATGGAGATTCAGCCAAGAAGACCTTGATTAGACCTCTGATGGGGCCTTCTTGGCTGAAACGCCATGTTTTTAAAATTCTCTAGATAAATATTACTTTTAATGGAGAATGTGGCTCCCATCCATTTTATACTTGCAGATACAGATCTGTTGCCAATACACAGGAGTTCATTCTCTTGCAACCATCACGCAAAGTCCCGGGGGATCTGGACCACCAAAGGCCACAAAGGCCCCGGGTTCACATGCAGATACATTTGAAATTTAAGTGTAAACTAAATTTGCCCTCTCATACAAATTTGCATACTATTTCACCTGTCTTCAATAGTTTTTGCAGTTTTCTTACAGTTATAGTTTTCTTTTGGTTGCCTGAGGATACTGGGTCCCTGGCAGTGTGTGTGTGTGTGTGTGTGTGTGTGTGTGTATTGGGTGGGAGGGCTAGTGGGATACCTGTTGGCACAGCTAATGTGGATTTTAATGTTGACCCAGGATACTGTGCAGAGGTACAAGTAGAATATGACTAAACATTTGTGTTATGGTGAGAACAGCAAATTCAATTGGTTTGATATACAGATAAAATTAAAGCCTGTCTCTGATAATGGCCTGCCTCAAATAAATGCCCGTCATTTTGGTTGTTGAGATAAATGCCAGGGCGGTTAGTGGATGGGTTACGGTAGAGACTGTATAAACAGACTGGGACATAGACAAACAGAGACACATGGACAGACACAAACACACATGAACACACACACACACACACACACAAAGCCTTACCTTTGGCCTCACAGTCCCTGAAGGAGACGGATCCTTCGTACTTGGTCATGAGGCCTCCTCCGCAGGGGAAGCACAGGACCCGGCCCGGCTCGGGCTGGAAGGAGCCCAACGGACACATCTGGCACGGACGAAACCCGTCAGCGGAGAAATGACCTGCTGGACACTGACCTGAGGGACGGATGGACCGGGGAGAAACTTATTTTCCTTTTATTTTCTATTTCACTGCATCTCTTTCCTTTGTTTCCTCTGTAAAACACTGTGTGGTAAAAAAATGTTCTCATTATGGGGGAAATATCTTCCTAATCTCCGCTCTCCACAAACAGCTCCATGGTCTTTGGTGCTCTCTTGTGGACGGAGCTGAAAATCAACATTCAGATTTAAATTGGCCATTGCTCCTTTTGGCCACAAGGTGCTGCCAATCCAACATATTCATACACAGGTAGAAGTCCCATATTTTACTGCAATGCTTGCTGCACTATTGCTGCACTGTTGCTCCTACTTTGAGAAGAATCCTTTTTAAAAAAAAAAAAATAAATAAAAAAAAAAAAACTTCTCTCACCATCATGTGAGTTTTCAATGTCTTCCTGCTATGACAAATTTCTGTACGTTTATTGTACTTGGTGGCCAAAGTGATTCTGTTTCTGAAATGACTTCTGAAAACTCATCTTTTCAAGAAGTATCTCTCCCCACTGAATCATATCTCCTCTCTCCTACTGACTCTAAATGTTCTCAAAAATATCCACTCCACTTCTCTCAAAAACTCTTTTTTCATTTATTTTCCTGGCGCCTCTCTTTCACATGATCTTTCTATGATCACACAAATATTGTCAAGACACGATGGCTCTGACTCTTGCACTCCACACTATAGATATGATTAATCGATTCATCATTTAGTCTGTAAAATGTCAAAAATAATGACAAATGCTTATCACAAGTTCCCAGAGCCCAAAGTGATTCTTCAAATTGTTTACTTAGTCTGACCAGCAGCCAAAAAACCCAAAGTTTTGATTTTATAATGATATAAAACAGAGAAAGGCAGTGAATCTTAGCATCTGTGAAGCTGTAACCAGCAAATGTTTGGTATTTTCTCCTACTTTGAGAAAAATCCTTTGTAACAAAAAAAAATAAAAAAAAAATAAAATATTTTATTCCCTTTTCAGCCACTAGAAGGTGCAAAGAATGGTCTGGCAAGCAGCAGTGTGAAATATTACTTTTGTGCTTCAATATACATAATCAGTTCTATCCAGTGGTGGAAAGAGCCTACTAGAATGTCCCACTCAAGTAGAAGTACTGTTACTTTGTTAATATTTTACTTAATTGGAAGTAAAAGCACTGGTGTCAAAGTAAAAAGTGTCTCATTTAAAAGTTACTGAGTTACTTTTTTAGAAAAGAGAGCGTTGTTAGCTGTGATCTTTTCCATGTGATTCTAAAAGGATGAAAGGACAGAGTTCAAACTAGATTCTTTTAACTGGAAAAATTGGAAATTACAAAATAAAGTGCAGAAACAAAGTAAAGTCAGATTCACTCTTCTCACTGTAAATGGCTCCACAGTTGACCAATTTATGTTGGTTGAGTTTCAGATGCTTATGGAGAGCCTACAGAATTTGTACTCTTTAATGGGTGTGATTTAAAATGAAGCAAAGGACAATACTTCAGTAAAAATGTACTGAAGTAAAAGAAAAATTACTGGCTTTAAAAAATAGTACACAAAAAAAGCTTCTCAAAAAAACACTAATGTGAGTAAATGTAATTAGTCACTTCCAGCCTTGGTTCTATCTATAATATTTGGGAAAGAACATGCTGCAGTGTCTGTTGCAGTACTACTGGAGGAGAGTTGCAGGACAGATGCAGGATGGAGGTTGTTTCTGATGTCTGTCGGTGTTTCAGGGTGAACGCTCACCTCCACACTGAGACACGTTCTTGGCTCCGGCGACGCCCTGTCCCTCGGTGCTGGGACAGGGCTCGCAGGACAGCTGGCCCACGGTGTCCTGGTACGTCCCGGGAGGACACTGCACACACTGCTCCTGCTCCCCGCTGTAGAACGTCCCGACACCACAACCCGCTGAGGAGGCAGAGGAGAGGTTCATACTTTTAATACAGCTGTTATACTACTATGAGGATGGGGCTGATACTTTTAACACTACTTTAATGCTTCCACTGTTTCGTAAGCAATATGCAGAGGTCGATGGGAAGAGGTTAGATTAAAGTCTGCAATCAGGGTTAGGCTCAGAAGAAGGTGTGTATCAGAACGTAAAAAAAAAAAGAAAACATATCATCCAAAGTGGAAATCAATACCTTATTCTCATTCCTTCTGTATTACTTTTGCATACACAACAAGACAAAGTTTGTTTTAGTTCTACCTCTGTATACAACACACCATACTAACCACAAACAATTGTGGGGTTTCATTCCAAAACAATGCATATTTTGTGAAAAAAAAAGACTGTTACCTGATGTTCATTGCTCAATATTTGAAAAACAGTCTGACAGACAATTATATCATGTGGAATGTTAATGTTTTGTAAGTAAATATCTCAAGAGAGCTAATATTTAGCAGTCAGTTTCACTTTCATGCCTGCAATCACTTTGTCACATTTATCAAATCTCATATATTATCATACACAGTACTGTGCAAAAGTCTTAGGCACCCAAGAGTTTTTATATAAATTGTGTCTTAGATGTTTATTCATTTTTTTTCTGCATTAGTGTGTCAGTAGACTGCTCTTTATAGTACAATTTAATTATTTTTGAAAGCAGCTTCGTTTTGATTTTTTTCTTTTACATGTGCCTAAGACATTTGCACAGTACTGTATATCATATATTATCATAATATATTATCATATATCTAATATCGGGATGAAAGTTTTGAACAATGAATTCCCTTATTAGTGCTGACTGAGCATCAGAGTTAATCTGCAACACAATGAATTCACAAACTCACAGATCAAAGTTTTAGTTCTACAAACATTTCTCAGAGGCAGAAGTAATCTGATTGGTTGAGTTAAACCTCAGTGGGCGGAGCCAAAGAACCACAGTAACGTTAGACTGAAGCCCAGTGAAAAAGACAAGAGGTAACTGAAAGACAAACGGCAAAAAATGCCATACTACGTTTCCGCCACCAAAGCAGCTCTACCTCTGAGAGATGTTTGTATAAATAAATAAAACTCCAGTCTTCCTCAAAACTCACCGCATTTTCCCTCTCGCAGGACTTGCCCGGTGCTGCAGGGCTCAGCGCCGTCGGGCACGCGGGCCGGCTTCTGGGCCACCTCGTACTCCGTCCCCGAGAACTGGATGTAAAACTGCTGTTTGTTGATGGACTTCCTGAGCGTCCGCATGGCGTTCTGCAGCCTCTGCTTCATCCTGGCCCGCACACACTCCACATTACAGGAGTCTGAGGAAAGGCACACAGAGGAGGGGAAACTGTGAGCTGCAGCTGGTGGTCATCATAAGGCAAACAACCACCAATATGAAGAAAAATCTATTTGATGCTCAGAAAAGTACTGATTCCCTTAAAAGACCCAATCCTTATCACTGTAAAAAATCTCCATCATAACAAGTCGTTCAGTCTAATAATTGAGTCATAAAAATCCTAATTTTCTTAAAATAAGTGAAAAAATCTGCCAGTGGGGTTTTATAATTTCACTTGTTTCTAATGCAAATCAACTTGTTTCAAGAATTTTCTAGAATCAAGTGTCATTTTATTGAGAGTAGTGCAGTTGATCTGCCTTATTCTGAGATACTGACACTCATTTCTAGAAAATTCCTCAAACAAGTGAAACTGCATTGGAAACAAGTGGAGTTATCTCACCTCATTGGCAGAAATTTTCACTTGTTTTAAGAAAATTAGGATTTTAGGATTCAATAATAGACTAAAGGACCTGTTGGATATTTTTTGCAGATCAGTTTGATACTACTTACAATCCTGTATAGTATGAATTTACATCATAAAGATTTATGTCAGCCTAAAAAGGTGGTTAAAGCTCCACTACATCACATACATTTATTGTGCTTTAAAAAGTTATTCTGTTAAGTCAGAAGATAAGGGATCTTAACCTGTTTGACATCAGAGGTTTTTGATTTTGAGATTGCTATGAATTGAGAATAAGATATGTACACACTAAATACATTGAAATAAGGGTTACCCTAACCCTAAACACCAGAGAAGTAGGGACAAGATAGGTAATAACATGATCACACACCTGAGGCTTCCTCCTCCTTCATCTCCATCTCAAACTCGGCTGTGATGTGGGAAACCTCTTTGGAGGGAGACTTGCGTCCTCGCCGGCGTTTCTTGGACGAGTCGCACTTCAGATTGACGAAAGTCACCTGGCAGTCGTCGGTGCAGGGGAACTGACCTCCTGCTGGGGGAAAAACAAGAGCGAAAAGTTAGGAAGAGGAAGGAGGAGGAAGAGGAGGAGGAGATAGAGAAGGAGATGGAGTAATATGTGAGGAAGAGGAGAGGCAGAGGGAGGAGGAGGAGATAAAAGAAGAGGACGGGGAAGAGGAGAAGCAGGAGGAAACGGAAGAAGAAAATAGGAACAAGGAGCAAATTAATTAGTGAACTGAATCTTTAATCTTCATTTTCCTGGATGTTTATTGCATTTTACTGTTATTTTAATTCACATCTACTTTTGTTTGATAGTATGAAGAAGGGAGCAACAGGAAAGAAGTGAGAGGAGAGGAGTGATATGAGTCAAGAGCCATGAAGTTCAAACCCACAGCCAGTGTTGGGGAGCACTTTACATGTCATTAAACTAGTACTACTATAGTACTACTAACAAGTAAGTATATTTTGTAGCTTAATGTTGAATTCAATTCAAATTTGCATAGTGTTTTAGACTATTTTTTCTCACTTTGAGGTTTAGTTAACTACTGTGACTCCCAACTATTGTAGGTTATACAGCAAAATAAAGGAATTGTAATCCTTTTATTATTTTATTTTTTATCTGTGCCTCTCATGTCTTGATTCAACCTCGTTTGCCCCCCCCCCCACCTCCCATTTTTAATAAGCTCACTTTCTACCAAATAAGTGATATTTTGCAGTTATGTGGTTTTGTATTACATGACATTGCACAAGCAGATATGACTGTTTGTACAAGTAGTTTGAACTAAAGTAACTTTAGGTAACAAATCTCTCTTGCGGGTAGCTTTGCTGTAGTTCAGCTTCTTCCAATAGCTTTATACAGTTCAACCTCTTTGAATGTGAAGTAACTGGTAGCTTGTAAAACTAGACTTTCAAAGGAGCTTCCCACAAAACCCTAAGCAGGTGTTCTGCTGGTCCACAGCGACCCTCTGCCTGAGAAGAGGTTTACCTGGCGGGCTCTGCTTGGACGCCTCCCTGTGTTTCTCCTTGTTGCGGGGCCGCAGGTGACACTTGGCATCTTTGATCTTGAACCTGGCCTTCTGCTTGATGGGCGGGGCCAGGGTGTCTTCATTCACATACGCAGCAGAAAGAACCGGAAGATTGTTAAACATGAAGTGGTGTAGCCTGTTGTGCCTGAGTAAGACGTTTTTCAAGTATTTAACACAGATGAGTGGGGCGGCGGTGGCCTAGACGTTAGAGAAGTGGACCGGTTTGATTCTACCGGACTGGCTGAGTAAAGGTGGGTGGGGAAAGTGAATGAGTAACTCTCCCCTCCCTCAACAACCACTACTGAAGTGTCCTTTAGCAAGGCACTGAACCCCCAACTGCTTCAGTGTATCTGCTCAGCAGCTGACAGTAGAAGACTGTGGTTGTACTGAGCAGACCCACGTGTGAATGTGTGGAAATGCATTAATGTGACACAGGACGCTGATGGAAAAGAGCAACCAAAGTTCTAGAAACCTACAATTGTTGTAATAAATAAAAAAATAAAAAAAATTTGGTGGATTTCGGGAAGGAAAGAGGAAAATTGTACATGTGCATAATGATACAATTCAACTGTGTAACACCTCTGCTCATCAATATCTCTACTGTATTGATGTATGTCTCTTGTAATTTAAATCCCTGTTATCCCTGAATAAAGAATAAAAAAAAAGGAAAAGAGCAACCATGCTCAGTTGACATTTCATCTATAAATAAAGGTTAAAAAAAGATGATTTTACATCATGTGGGCAGCAGAATCACTTAGTGTAGTGGTTTTCAATCTTCTGTTCTGTTCCTCAGGACTCATTCTAGCCATCTAATCAGGAATTGATTCACACCTGGGATGTAAGCTGAATGCAATTAACTACCTGGCAGGGTAGAAAACCAGCAGTATCTGAGAATTTCAATGAATAAAACATATCAACGAAAAATACCCTTATGAGACAACAGAGATTTGAAATTATAGTGAGTAGAAAGTTTTTTCTTTTGAAATGTAGTGAATAAAAGTAACATGTCTTAAGTGAAAGAAAAACTTGAGTAAAGTACAGATACTTGAAAATCTAAGTACAGTAACAAAGTATTTTTACTTTGTTACTTCCCACCTCTGATGGAGAGTGACTACAATGAGCAGGTGGGGGTTCAGTGACGTGTGATTTTATTGTTTTTTAACCAACTAGATCATCAATATCTATCTTTTACGTCTTGGTTACCGCTGCCTCTGTGTATCTGTTTGTACAACTGACATGATGAAGTAAACAAAGCCACATTGAGCACAAACTGCACTACTACAATTCCCATCATGCTTTGCCAACTGTACCAGCACAGGTGGGTAAGGCAGTGGTGGCGTTCCTCTTCTGCGGAGCTTTCCCAGTCTGGACCGGCACGCCACAGCTTAGAGTGTAGCTGTTCTCCGAGTCTGTAGGAAACACACACACACACACACACACACACACACACACACACACAGACGGAGTCGTACACACACACATTAGGATCAAGTGAAAAAAATAGGGATCAGACATGATGATGAGAGGTAAGGGAGGCTGAGAGTTTTTAGTTCGTCTGAAAGACTGTGTGACCGGGTCTTCCTGTTCCTTCAAATGTCTGATGAGTGTGTGTGAATGTGTGCGAGTGTGTGTGTGTGTGTGTGTGTGTGTGTATATGAGATGGAAGCTGTGTGTGTTTCACTTGGCGACGGGCTGGGCCGCGGCACAGTGCAGAGGATTAAAAGAGGTTTATTAGTTTTCTATGGCCTTACTATCCTCCTGTATTTAGGAGCGAGACAGAGCCAAGAGGAAAATCTGCTGCCATGTAAAGTAAAACACACACACACACACACACACACACACCTCACAAGTATTCACACACATATCCTCGGGGAGTGAGAGAAATTAAACCCCAATTGACAGATCTATGAATCCTCCCTCTCTCCCTCGACAGACACACACACACACACACACTCACACACACACACACACACACACACACACACACACTCACAAAGACGCATTTCAAGTCAGAAATGAGGGATGAAGCCTTCGGAGCTCATAAAAGCGAGATGATTAAATGAGAGGCAGGACTGCAAACGGCCACAGGAATTTACACGCCTCCTCTCCCCCTCAAATTAAGACACTCTCCAGAAAGATAGAAAAACAAATATTTCACTTTGTGCCTGAGCGTTATCCATCATTCTCACGCGGCGGCGGCCAAGGCAAACTGAGCGAGGGCCGCGCTACGGAAACGTGGCGCGATCGAAGAATGCAATCGATTTACAGATGTGCCTGTGTGTGTGTGTGTGTGTGTGTGTGTGTGTGTGTTAAGTACTATCGCAGCAGGACGGGCCGGGGTGCCAGCCAAAGTGCGAGGCGAGGCGAGGCCAGGAAAGCCCCGGGACAGTGAAAAACACGTCAGTCTGACTGCGGGACCCCCATCAGGAGTCCATTGAGCAGCAAAAACAGCAGTAAGGAGCCTGAATTCCTTCGTCAAGCATCACTGGCATCGAGTGGCAGATCGATCCAGAGGGTTGTGACTGCCGGCTGTCATCACCAGAGGGCAGCAATGTGTTCGGCATGCCTGCATTTACTGCACATTTTACACTTTAGGGCATTTCAGAGTGACTTAAAATGAACGCAAGGGCAAAATGGGTAACCCTTTAAATTACAGGCCATTCATTGTGTAGTAAAGGCTGGAAATAACTACGTATTATCCACATAAATCAGATGTAATAACTGTTTATAGCTTTAGAGTGACTGGTTGTTACTGAGTAATTTACAAGTTGTTCTGTTTCTGTTGTTTTCTGTTGTTTCTGTTGTCGTTTATGTAAAGTTACTATGGAGTACGATTGATGTGAATATTGTACATAGAAAGGTGCTGCAGGCGAAGGATATAAACTAGTTGAAAAAGTAAGAAACACACACTGTCTACATTGATTTCTCTTCCATTCATTACAGAAAGTGACGACACCTGTGCAGAAACAATCAATGTTTGTTCATTAGGTTGCTTATAATGTAGAATACATACAATAATATATTATATATTTTAGAAAAGGCATACCAAGTTTTCAAAAGTGTGTGGTAGTGTCTCTAATCTAATACAATTACTGTTTCTACTTGTATATTACTCAGTAATTACCAGTCATTCTAATGCTGTTTTACTTGGATATTACTTAGTTGTTTCCGAAACCAATAGTCAGGGGTACAAGTGTAATATGTGATCCTTCAATTGTCATGTAAGAGAGAAGTGCTAGGAAAAGAAATGAGAAAAATATAAGATAAGGTGAGAAGGTGAGGTTTTTGCAAATATGGTGAGGCTGGAGAAGAAGAGCAGCTGGATGTTAAAGGACATGGCTGGTGTTTTTTAATGCATTGTTTACCGTCAACAAATCCTATGAAAATAACAAAATCAGCAATGATTTTGTTTTGCCAACAAGTCTCGTCCATGTAGCCGGTGCCCAATGCAGCCATGTCCCAGCAGCCATAGAACTCCATTGTATTAAAAAAAACAATTAAAAACCCGTCACAGAGCCATGCTGCTGCTCTCTGCATATATTTCATCATCGCGATGCACCGGGCCGGCCGACTTTTTCCTCAAACAGCTTAATAAGCCGGCTGTAAACACTTTGCGATCTCAGGAAAGTAGTTCCGTAGCACTGAAAATAGTCCCCGGCGTAATGAAGAATTTGTTCCCATTTGAATTTGATTTGGTAATAACTACAACAGCCTGACTTTTCGTGGTAACAGTTAGCGATTTTTAAAATGTAAACTATGTCTTTGTGAGCTGTATTTCAAGGTTTTTATCTTACAATTGGAGCCAATGACTTCTGGGTTGACGGCTAAAAACGGTGCGTGGGAAGTCAGAACGTAACGGGAGTAGAGCAAACACATTGTTGATTTTATTATTTTCATAGGATTTGTTGACGGTAAGCAATGCATTAAAAAACACCGACCTTATCCTTTAATGTTTCTTATCTATAACAATGTATTGTATTTTCATACATCTGTAAATCTGTGAATAGGCAACATAAAGAATTATTTCTAGCCAATAGGAACTCTGTATTGGCATGATGAAGATGAGGTCAGTATCTTTTATCTTCAATATTTTTGTCTATAACCTTTACTGCTGCAATGATCAAATTAACCCCTCAGGGATCAATAAAGTTCAGCGTATCTCGTCTTATGTAATGTAATAAGAAGAAAATTAAGTGTGTGTGTGTGTGTGTGTGTGTGTGTGTGTGTGTGTGTGTGTACCTGCGAGGAACAGGGCGTTGGAGGGGCAGGAGAGCGAGCAGACCTCCACCCCTCCGCTCTTGGCGCAGGTCAGCTGGGCGCGTGGCGCTGGCTTCCCATTGGGCAGACACTTCACCGCCTCTGAGGAACACACAGAGTCACATCACCATGACAACCACCTAGACACACACACACACACACACACATGTTCAGCTCTGCCGCAAGGAATACGTCACGCCACACACAGGTACAAACACACTGGTGGACAAACACACAGGCGTGCACAAACACACACACACACACACACACACACACACACACACCATTGGTGCTTACCGATGCAGTCCTTCTTGTTCCAGTGGAGTTTCTGTCCAGGCGGACACACACACTCATAGCCGCCCTGGGTGTTTACGCAGCCATACTCACAGCTCCCGTTGTTGATGCTGCACTCGTCAATGTCTGAGGCACAACCAGAGACAATTATAGTCAGTGTGTGTGTGTGTGTGTGTGTGTGTCTGTATTTGTACATTTTTATTTAGACAGTGGCTAAGTAGAGAGGGAGACAGAGTAGGGAGCCATGATTCCAGAGGTGACGGTCTTAAAGCTGCTATTTGTGGCATTTTAACATCAACAAATCATTAACACATTATGTTTGAGTCATTTGTGTAATTACCGTAAACAAACAAGACCATCAAAGGGAAGATGGTCAGTTTCTACCAGCCTCTACACTGCTTTTTACATTGTGTGCCACCTGGTACAAAACAGCACATCCTCTTTAGTACAGTAAGCAATGTTATTCATGGGGAATGCAGTCTTAATTTTGAGAAGCACCAGCTGAAACGATACCACTGGTGTGAGTTAGAGGCTACCAATCGTCTCGACCATGGTTTCACTTGTTTACTGTAATTGTGTCAAAGTATCATAATTCATTTGACAATGATATATTGATGTTTAAAAATGCTACACATACACTCCAAACTAATTCTGGGCACTTGTACTATGTCTTTGTAGCTCATGCATTTGAAGCTACTTTGAAGCAATCACAGCAACTGCAGCAGTCCAATTTGATGTGAAAAAAAAAAAATGACATGTGTGATGTGAATGCTGCAGACACATCCTGTCCTTTCTGCTAATGGAGCTGCAGCTAAACAGTAGCGTGTTGAGTCCCGCCCCCGATCAATGACGTCACTGTCAGTCAATATTAACAATAGGAGAGTCACAGCTGGAAAAATCTGTTGACCCTGAGCTACAGGTGTGTGACAGCACACACACACACACACACACACACACACACACACACACACAGGGACACACATACTATACACACAAAGATGCAGACACACAAACACACACACTTATAAACGCCAGGCAGGAGCTATTCAGGGGAACTGAGGTGTGAGAGTGCTTTCAGCAGCAGCCGTCTGCACACGCTCAGTCACCCTTCACCTTCACACACTCCCTCTCAGTCACACACACACACACACACACACACACACACACACACACACACACACACAAACACACATTCTCTCTACTCTCTCAGACTCACAAACTTCCAACTTTAACCCTATCAAACAGCCAGTTCCCATTTCTCTTCCATCTATATATTCCGCTCTAGTATCCGTGATTGTGAAGTGTGTGTGTGTGTGTGTGTGTGTGTGTGTGTGTGTGTGTGTGCCCCTGTGCACATGTATGTGATATGGCCATATGTGAGTGAGACAGGTGTGATACTCACCCCCACAGTGTGTGAGGCCGTACAGAGTGTATCCCTTGTGGCACAGGCACTCGAAGCTGCCGGGGTAGTTGATGCAGGTGTGGTCGCAGGTCCTCTCAAAGGAGCATTCGTCAATGTCTGTCAGAGAGAGATCAAAGACATGTGTGTGTGATGCATGCTGGGAAGTGGAGGGAAACAGCTTTATGCAGTGGAAAAGGCATGAGAACAAACAACAGACACACATGTCACAGCTGTAGATATTCAGCTTTGTATTAGCAAATTAGCAACTTCGCAACTTTAAAAATCAGAGTCACAGAAATGATGTTTTCTTTGTTTCATCTGATTCACAAACAAGGAAATATGGGAAATTACAGTACATGGGATCTGATGTAACTATCCCCTCTACTATTTTGGGAGAGCACCTATGGAGAAACCCGTTAGAGGAAAGAGGTGGGAGACAGCAGGTTGAATGTTTACCCGCTCTCGACACTCATTTCAGTGATTTCAATGTTTGCATAATGCCTCTCCTGTCTCCCCTGATGATGGGATTTCCCCAAAATGTGTTGAGAAATCTACGAGGGTCGATATCACCACAAGGTGCCTTTAGGACTTCTCATCATCCAAACTTTTTTTGTCTAGATTACGAATTTCTTTAATGTTCAACTGGACTAATTAGAAAATAGACTACTCAAAAATCCCATTAGCCAAACCATTACATTTTCAGAAAGACAGTGTCTCTTTGTCTAAAATGTATAAAATACATCTTGCAGCTTATGTCATTATATTGATATGTTCATAAAATGTTATCCTTTAATAAGTAATTTGTCAAATTGATTCTTTTCATCTTCATGAAATTAGAATGATTTGCTGTATATTGGGGACACTAAAAGCTCCCTATAGAGATACTGACCCATGCATGACATGTTGACTTTTTAGGGGGGTTCCATTTGGGCAATTGTTCCCCCCCAAAATGGTATTAGGGGGTGACAAGATGATTTGGATTTGATTGTGAAAAAACGAAATGTATTGCCATGTTTTTATTCTTGGTGAGAAACGCCTTCTGCTAGAGAATACATGAATATTTGCAGCCTCAAGTCTTCTTAATTAAGAATCAAGTAAAAAAAAAAGTGTGTAAAGTCAAAATAAAAATTGTCATTTGGTGTTTGAGTTCTGCATTTGGCTTGTTTACGCCTGCAACAGGAGGTTTTTGATAGGAGTGTTTTCGGTGGCCAGGAGCCAACATGTTTGAGCACGGCTGCATTAGGGCCAGTGATCCTTCAACTTCTCAAACCTTAACTCAACCTGAGCAGCATGCAGCCTCACACCGGGGCGAGCCTCCTGAACACGTCCCGCGGCGGCCGCTGTCCCGTGGGCGGCGCTCCGACCGCGGCACGGGCGTCACTGCATTCCACAAATATTGATCGGATTATGACTCGGTTTAGTCGCGGTCCAAATCGGTCTAATGAAAGCACGTCAAAGGCTTTGGCACCGCTGCATCATGGGAAGCAAAGGCCAGCGGGGGGGGGGGGGGGGGGGGGGATGAGTGGTCTGAAGACAGTGTGATCTTAATGAGGTGGTCTGTAGACAAACACAGGCTGCTCTCCCCCGACTCAAGAGGCCCGTCCCATTAATCAGAGTGGAGATTATAGTAAACAAATACATGAGTTCAGCACTAAACCAGGACAAGGGCTCATTCTGAATAAACCCATCCGGAAACTCTTGCCTAGATTGGCTTGAGACGGATCAGACTCACCGTTAACGTCATCGTGCGAGTGTGTGTGTGTGTGTGTGTGTGTGTGAGTGTGTGTGTGTGAGCGTGCACGTCCCCCTGCGCGTGTGTTTACGTACGCTTGTCCGGCACCAAATATTATTAGCCTATCAGGAATTGAGGCCAGCATTTCAAGCTCACCTGGTTTATTTCAATATGTTCCACGGGGCTTTATGGGGTCTAAAAATACGACGTGTTATAATGGAGTTTGTCATGTGGAGGAAGTTGTTAAGGCCTGGATGTTGGCTGGGTAAATACTCCAGGCAACTGTCCATGTGAGGACTTAGGAGTAGCATGCCTGCTTCGAGCTAGCCCACAACCGGAGCTTACATAAACTGAGATAGGCGCACAGAAGTCGCCTACAGCTGTATACGCTAATGTAAAAGTAATAAAGAGGGAATAAACGGTGTTGGTTTCTGGTTTGGATGATATCTGTGTGTTTTTCTGCGTGCGCCGAGACACACCCGCTGTCATCAAGTGTTGTTTTGACAGTAATGGCTGACTTTTACCTAACCGCTGACAGAGTTCTCTCTCTCTCTCCCTGCCTAATCTCTCTATCTCTCTCTCTCTCTCCCCTTTCTAAACATTTACAAGGGAAGGAACCATTTGTGGATGTTGCTTACGAAACTATGGCAAAGTATTAACTTCTCCCTCTGGTTCGGTCTCGCTCGGGCCAATTCTGGCAAACGCGCCGACGCTGGCATGCAGGGTTTTACCGGGAGCTGTTTTCTCTGGATAAGCTCTCTGGCACGGAAAGGAACTTGACAAATTAAACATTGTAGTTAAGTTAAAAAATAATGTTGCAACTGAGCATACCATGCTGTCAGCGGATGGGACAGGCTTGGAAGCTGCCATGATATGTGGCAAAGAGGAGAAACGCTAACGGTGATGTGGTTTAATACTCTCAGCACTGTCACATTAAGGATCCAAACCCACTACAACAAATACACTGTTTATAAAACTCCACACAGCAGCTTTGCAGTCAATCACACACACACACACACACACATACGCAGGCACACACACACTCGCACGATGACGCGCGCACACACTCGATGTTTGGTGTTTTTGGTACAGCGACAGAAGCGCCTCGGGGCTTTGTTGTTAATAAAAATCATTTTGTGTTTGTGCGCTCTCCTGTCTCGCTTGCTGTGACTTGTAACCAGGAATCTGCCCTTGGTCGTCCAAACATAACCGCAGATTAGATGGAGGCATCTTGATAGAGATGTACACTACACTACACACCCAGCCGAGGAAGTCAGCCACTCTGGAACAACAAGCACATCTCTGGAGGCCGATCCCACTCAACACTTTGTGGCTGCGCTACGGGCTGCATCGCCTGATCATCGGTGTGTGTGTGTGTGTGTGTGTGTGTGTGTGTGTGAGTGTGTGTTTTATAACTCCTATTTACCCAGGGGACGTTGACTGAGCATGCACGCTCTTTTCCAGTAACACCCTGCTTCACATTCATGCATTTCCACACATTTGCACACTGCAAAAAGTCTCCGTCTTAACAAGTCATTTAGTCTATTATTGAGCCCTAAAATCTTTATTCTATATTTTTTTAAGTGAAACAATCTGCCAATGGGGTTTGATAATTTCACTTGTTTACAATGCAAATCAACTTATTTTGAGAATTTTGTAGAATCAAGTGTCATTTTCTTGATAGAAGTCAGTGATCTGCCTTATTCTGACTTCTCCGCTCTAGATACTGACACTAATTTCTAGAAAAATCCTGAAACTGTATTGGAAACAAATGAAGTTATCTCTCCTCACTGGCAGAATGTTTCTCTTGGTTTAAGAAAAATACGATGTGAAGGCTGAATATGAGACTAAATGGACTCTTTTTGCAGTGGAGTACAGCCACAGTTTTCCATCTGCACTGGAGCAGCTGAGGGGTTCAGTGCCTTGCTCAACGGCACTTTGACAGTAGCTGTGGAAGGAAGAGAGAGAGAGTTTCTCATTCACTTTCCCTGCCCTGTTTTTTTTCAGCCGGTCGCTAACCTCTATCCTTTCGCCACCATATTGTGTGTGTATGTCTTAGTGTGTGTGAGTGTAGCTTCTATTGTCCAGGAAAACAGTCAAATAAAGTGATTCCCCTCAGCTATGGAAGGCACATTTTGTACATTGTTTTCTTTTGGATAGGAATATCAATATGTATATAAATATGTTGTAAGATTTCACTTTGTATGTATATTCAGTGCTTATGAATTTAGTGCATATTAATATATATATGTGTATATGAAGAAGAATATGTATAGTAATATGTTTGTGAGAAAGAATATTGTTAGTTATACTTTTCTGATTTTAATATCATTTGGTTGTTTTGTCTGTAAGTGTCTGTTGTCATGCTTTTATGTTTTGCGTGGACCCCAGGAAGAGTAGCTGATGTTCTGCATCAGCTAATGGGGATCCTAATAAAATCCTAAATCCTAAACGCCCTGCCTGAGAATCTCAGGCTAGCAAAATCGATATAATTTTTTAAGTCACTTCTTAAAACCTACTTTAATGTAAAGGCATTCTCTTCGTGTTTATTTTAACATATTTTGTTCTATTTTAATTTGTTTTATTCCTTTTTATTATTTATTGTATTCCATGTCATTGTAATCCTTCTTTTAGATGGTTTTCTTTTTTTAGTCCTTTATCTCATATGATGTTTTATTGACTTTTTAAACTCTATTTTTCTTTCTTCTTTCTTTCTTTCTTTCTTGTTATTGCCTTTCATCGTGTTTCCCCTGATTTCCTTCCAAGTCGCATCAACTGCCGGAAAGATCCACATCATGAGAGTCAAGTGGATTTGTGAACATGTTGAGAGCTTGTCGGCGGGCGGCGCTCCAACCTGGCAGCCCGACTCACGGCGACGTGATCGGACTCGGTGTGATTGGCGGCTGTCGGTCACTGACCTTGGCAGGTGCGCTCGTCGGTGAGCAGCTTGTGGCCTTTCTGGCAGCTGCATTCGAAGGAGCCGACGGTGTTGCGGCAGAAGTGGTCGCAGCCTCCGTTGTTCTCCTGGCACTCGTCGATGTCTGGACGGGGAAAATGAAAGAAACGGCGTTGATAAAAAAAAAGCATTTTAACAGTCTCATTCCAAAAGGATATATCTATAAAATATTACCTGACGTTCACTGCTCAATATTTGATTAAACTAACAGATGATTTCATCCTCTAAAATGTTATTATGTTTCACTACAGAGCTAAAAATATCACTAATAACCCATAGTGATGTAAGCAATTACTTTGTTTGGAATTCAACTTTTCATTTTCTCCCTGATATTTGGTGTCTGTTTACACTGTATATGAGGCCCTGAAAACAATATCACTGAGACAAATTCCTTCATTAATTGTACCCGGTGACTGAAGTTATTTGGATTCCTCAATGCCACTGCACACACACACACACACACACACACACAAACACACAAACTCAGTTATGCCATGATTAAATCTGCATCAACACCTCTCTCAGACCTCTAAATTGGCAGACAACACGGTAAAACCTCACTAATATACTAAAAAATCTATTCTAAGCGCTTGGTGAGAAAGTCTTTACTGGCATGAAGGTGTCAGAGATTGGTGGAGGGGGAGGGGAGCGGGGAGTCAGGGGGGGTGGTGGATTTTTTCCTAATGCTCTTTATTTTTTTGCGCTTCAGGAAGCAAACAGGAGTTGGCAGCGCTGAAAGACAGTCGTCAAGTTTCCACCCAAGGCCTGACCACAATGCCGGCGTGCCAGTTCAGTCAGCGGAGGCTCAGCCAGTCTCTGTCACGCACACACTGTCACTGCACCGGCAACAGATTAACACAAAACAAACACACTCCCTACGCTCCAACCCTCCACGCCACTTTTTCCATCAATATTGTGTTTATGTGATTTTCTCATTCTCTCATTTCTTTCTCCATCTTTTTACTGACTTTCCGACATCATGTGCTGCACTTTATCATGGTGTATGAGTGTATGTGTGTGTGTGTGTGTGTGTGTGTGTGTGTGTGTGTGTGTGTGTGTGTGTTATGCAAGCGTGCATGCCTTGATGGGTACGTTAAGTGTAATGCGTGTTATTCACGGATCTGTCTTCGGAGGTTTAGCTTGGGGCTTGTTCACAGGGATCCGACTGTCTCATCCCATGATACGCTAGTTACCTGGAACTAATGGAGTCTAGCTGCTGAGAGAGAGAGGGAGGGAGAGAGAGAGAGAGAGAGAGAGAGAGAGAGAGTGAGGGATTATAACTGGGAATCCATTCTAATATAGGACAGTCACTGAATATTTGGAGGGTGGGTGGTCAGTCGTGGGCCACCATGTTGGAGGAATAACAACAAAAGGGATGAATGTACTGTTCTCACGTCTTCTTCACTGGTCTCCCCCCCTCTTAAAATACAAACACACCAATTTTGCAAACACACCAACTGTTTTCAGCGGCCAACACACACACTGAAGGTGTCCAGTTGAATCAAACTGGCTTGATGCGTCGCTCCAGACTTGGTTCGATTTGTTCGATGTGTCAAAAAACAGAAACAGCGCTGCTTTTTCAGACGCTGCAGTGTTATGATGCATATTTTTTGATAAATTTATAATTTGCAGTCCTATATTACATGCTGTTTTTGGATTAGTAGTAGTACCGTTTTGCAGGTCGTCAAATTGACTAGTTTTTAGAATAGTGAGACTACTAGGTGACAGAGTTTATGTCATGTTTTAATATATTACCCACATGGCTGTGGCAAAGTGTAAAGCCCAGCACTTTGGTGTTGACGCTTCACAACTCCTGCCTGCAGAGCGCCACAGAAACATCAAACCAGCTCGTCCTGTGCATTTGGGCCTTTATAGTATACTTTGTCCCATTAACAAACAAATTTATTGCAGCTTTCCCACCCCTTCCCCTGATCCTCTGCAGCTCGAGCCGCCTGTAGTCCTGGGAGAAAGAGTCTGCTGAATCCCGGAGGAATAAAGCCTGGATACCTGAGCTCCAGCCCAGGTGTGGCGAGGC
This sequence comes from Centroberyx affinis, assembly GCF_046629955.1. Classification (NCBI taxonomy): domain Eukaryota; kingdom Metazoa; phylum Chordata; class Actinopteri; order Beryciformes; family Berycidae; genus Centroberyx; species Centroberyx affinis. Next base: position 198,132 of record NW_027282305.1, on the reverse strand, counting down.
GATCCAGAGACACAGATTCAGAAATAATAATAAAGCGAGCGCAATCCCCCGAGGCTGCATGTTCAGTGCCAACCGCAAACCTGCTGGCAGATCTGGTTTCACCCCCCCCCCCCCCCCTCACACACACACACACCCTCCCCCACACACTGCACCCCATCACCCCGTCCCTGCTGCCCTACTACCCTCAGCTGAACCCATGCTGCAAAAACATGCCCATCTTTTTTCCTTTAGGTAACAATCTGCAACATTTTCATATAAATAAATGTCAGCGTTGCTAATCTCTACCACTGATTGATGTAACACATTAGTGATTCAACCTATATCCAGTTTATGAAAGCTTTTACATTTGCTGTTCTAAACAGCCGGTGTCTGGTAGCTCTTTCCTGGGAAAAAAATCCTCTGGCGCACAGGAAGTGATGCGTTTTACATTTCTGCGTTGTTTGGAATAAACAGAAGAAGAAGAACTGGGTTGCAGCCATAGCCACCATGGCTGAACAGACAAAGAAAAGAGCGCCACCTACAGAAACCTCAAACTGCATCAACAGAAAACCCAAGCTCCGCCCACACTGTTTGATTGACAGGTGATCTCTGGGAAGTGCAGTGCAGAAACAACACAGCAATGAGTGTTTAGAGCCAAAGATGTCACCAAAATGGACAAGGAAGAGAAGGAGAGGGAGGTGGAGGAGGAAGAAGAGGAGGATGAGGAAGGTATGGGGTGAGAAAAAAGAGGGGGAGAAGGGAGAGGAGGAGACAAGAGGATGTAAAAGCTGGGAGAGGGAGAAAGAGGAGGAGGAGGAGGAGAGAGGGAGGAGGGAGAGGACAATAGTCTGGCAGATTACACAGGCTAAACCCTTTTTGATTGGTGCTCTAAGTGATGAAAACTGCAAGGGATTAACACCTAAGCCTTTGAGCCGGGGAATAAGTCAAGCAAGACACCATAAATACAGCGGAGGAGTGGAGGGGAGAGAGGGCGGAGAGAGGGAGGAGAGGAAGAGAGGAGGGTGAGAGAGAATGGAGAAGGAAGGAGAGAAAAGGGAGAGGAGGGAGGGAGAGAGAGATGAGAAGGGGGAGAAGAAGGAAATTAAGGGGAGAGAGGAGGGAGTGGAAGAAGTAGAGGGAGAGAAGGAGAGAGGAAGAAGTGGAAAAGTGGAGAGAGAGAGAGGAAGGAAAGAAGAAGGGAAGGGGAGGAAATGGAGAGGAGGGAGAGAAATGGATAGAGGAGGGAAAGGAGGGAGCAAGGAAGGAGTAGAGAGAGAATGAAGGGAGAGAGTGGAGAAAAGAGAGAGAAAGGAGGGAGAGGAGGAAGAGAAGAGGGGAAAGGTGAAGAAGAGAAAGGAGAGAGGAAGAATAGAGGAGGGAGGGGGAAGTGGGGAGAGAGGGAGAGCAAAGTAGGGGAAAAGGAGGGAAAGAGGGGGGAAGAGGGAGAGGAGAGAGAAAGTCGGAGAGAAAAGGGAGAGTGGAGAGAGAAAGACGGGAGAGAGGAGAGAAAAGAGTGAGAAAGGAGGGATAGAGAAGGGAGAGAAGGAAGAGAGAGGAATGGAGAAGGAAGGGACAGAGGAGAGAGAGGAGGGAAGAGCAGGGGAGGGTAGGAGGAAGAGAAGAGGGGAAAGATGAAGAAGAGAAGGGAGAGGAAGAATAGAGGAGGGAGAAGCAGGGAGAGAGGGAGAGAAAAGGAGAGAAAGGAGGGGGAGAAAATTGAGAGGAGGAAGAGAGATAGGAGAGAGAGGGTGGACAGAGAGGAGGGAGAGGGATAGAGGGAGGAGACGAGGGAGAGGAGGGAGAAAGGAAGAAGAGTTGGGTAGAGAGAGAAAGAAGGGAGAGAGGAGAGAAAAGAGAAAGGAGGGAGAGAGAAGGGAGAGAAGGAAGAGAGGATGGAGAAGGAAGGGACACAGAGGAGAGAGAGGATGGAGGAAGAGAGGAGGAAGAGAAGAGGGGAAAGATGAAGAAGAGAAGGGAGAGAAAATGGAGAGGAAGGAGGAAGAGACAGTGGAAGGAGGAAAAAGAGAGGAGGGAGAGAGACAGACAGCAAGGGGAGAAATAGGAGAGGGAGAAGGAAGGAAGGGAGACAGGAGAGAAGAGAGAGGGTGAAAGGAAGGAGAGAGGAGAGAGGAGGAGGGAGAAACGACAAGGAGAGGGAGAAGGAAGGAAGACAGGAGAGAAGAGAGAGGGTGAAAGGAAGGAGAGAGGAGGAGGAGGAGGAGGGAGAAACGACAAGGAGAGGGAGAAGGAAGGGAGACAGGAGAGAGAAGAGAGAGGGTAAAAGGAAGGAGAGAGGAGAGAGGAGGAGGAGGGGGGAGAAATGACAAGGAGAGGGAGAAGGAAGGGAGACAGGAGAGAGAAGAGAGAGGGTGAAAGGAAGGAGAGAGGAGAGAGGAGGAGGAGGAGGAGGAGGGAGAAATGACAAGGAGAGGGAGAAGGAAGGAAGACAGGAGAGAAGAGAGAGGGTCAAAGGAAGGAGAGAGAAGGAGGAGGAGGGAGAAACGACAAGGAGAGGGAGAAGGAAGGAAGGGAGACAGGAGAGAGGAGAGAGGGGGTGAAAGGAAGGAAATAGGAAGAGAAGAGGAGTAGGAGGGAGAAATGACAAGGAGAGGGAGAAGGAAGGAAGACATGAGAGAAGAGAGAGGGTCAAAGGAAGGAAAGAGGAGGAGGAGGAGGAGGGAGAAACGACAAGGAGAGGGAGAAGGAAGGAAGACAGGAGAGAAGAGAGAGGGTGAAAGGAAGGAGAGAGGAGAAGGAGGAGGGAGAAACGACAAGTAAATGGAGAAAAAGCAGATGGCAACGGGAGAGGATCCTGCCGACTGAAGGAGGGGGAGAAGAGAGGAGGTGTGAGGAAGGGAAGAAGAGGGAAAGAAAGGAGGAGGAGGAGAAAAGAGAGGAGGTGGAGAGAGCAGCTCCTACACCGGCTTCAGTTTAATTAAAGCCTGAACCTATACATACTGTATAGCGTGACATGAGCCCATATAAAACAGCCAGTTGCCCCCCCCCCTGTGTTTTTCCACCCGGGCCGCCTGCTCTCCCCCGGCCCGATCCTCCCTCGCTCTCCCTCTCCCCTGTCCTGAGGGAGCTCCTGCTGAATGAACTCTTCATCTAAATATGGAGCCGGGACAGGAATCCACAATGAGCTGGCTGGCCACCGCCTCCAAAAAAAAAAAAAAAAAAAAAAAGTAGTAAATATGTCCTGCTGTGCCCTGTCAGCGGCCTTTTAAAGGGATTGTCCCTCCATCTGGCTCGGGCTGAAATGGATCCCCCACCCCCCCGTCCGGTGGCTGACGGTAACAGAATGAGGCTGTGGGTGTTTTTTTTTTTTTTAAGGTGAACGGGACAGGTAAGGGCGTTCGAGTGCACTTAAGTGTCTGTCTAACGTCCCGGGACCGATGACATCAAGCCACGGGAGGATGCATTTAGATTGATTAGCCCTCCTTTTCCAGTTTCTCTTTTTGCTGCATCAGGCAAATATGTTCTCTTGACTCCCCCCCCCCCCCCACTATCTCTTTCTCCCCCTCTCTCCCTCTCTCCCTCTCTCTCTCTTTCCTTTTGTTTTTTGGTATATTCTCCCCCTAATTCTCTCTGTGTGTGTCGTCCCATGTCTAACCTGCAGCACCAGCGGCCCGGAGGCTTTTCAAATCAATCACAGCCGCTTCCCCGTTCGTTTCTTCTTTGGCATGCCGACAGTAGCTGGTGGGGCTGATCTCTATCTGGGAGACAGCAGGAAGGACGGCTGCCTTTCTCCCTTCAGGTTACACACACACACACACACACACACACACACACACACACACACACACACACACACATACACACACATACACACACACATACACACACACACCATACTTGCCAACCCTGAGACTCCAGAAAAAAGGGAGACTATCAAAACCAAAGTAGAATTTTTAATGTTCAGAGACCTTATTTCCTGCATTGTGGTGACTTTTTATAAAAAAAACAAAAAAACAATTTAAATATACTACTTTTAATTTATTGTAGATAAATTAATACAATTGCATATCATTTCAATGTTTAATATATGTGTGTGTTGGTCTTGGAGGCAAATTTATTTTTCTTCGAACTTTCCATTTCTTCAACTCCAACTAAAACTGATCTAACACCGTAATTCTCAACCTTTTTCATATCAAGGACCCCTAATTTAGTCCACATTTGGATCATGGACCTCCGTTTGATGAGATTCTGTCTCTCGGACCCAAATATGAGAATATTTTTATTGTTAGATGTGAGTTTGTCTCAGATTCCATGACTGTCTTTATTGTAGGTAGAGAGATAACAGTGAAACTATGATCAAAATAGTAATTCTTCTACATTTTTCTTGTAAATGAAATAATGGTGAAGTTTAACACTTCATCAATTTGCTGGGGACCCCCTGGAAGCCCCTCAAGGACCCCTGGTGGTCCCCGGACCCCACGTTGAGAACCACTGCCGTAACCATACCAAACTACAAACTTAGTGTTAACGCATTTTCCTGACCATTCAGAAACAGCAGTGACAGCACAAGGCCTCGAATTTTTTTTGTGTTACTATTTTTAACAAATAGAGCAAATAAGCAGATGTTGAAATTTGGGAGAAAATTGGGATAAACGACAACAGAGGAGAACAGCGGGAGACGGGCATGAAAACCAGGAGAAATTCGGGAGGGTTGGCATGTAAGACCCATAGAGAAACTGAGCTACCCCCCCGCTGTTCGTTAACATTCCCTCTCTGCCCACGTTGTCTGAGCTCTAATGCCTATGTTAAAAAACGTGGATACCACCCTGGGTCTACCCTGCGCCGAGTCTTTCCCAACGCAGACAGAGAGAGAGCTCCGTAATTATTCTGCCAGCCGCAAACACTGGCAGAACCGCCGCATCTACCCACACTTAATGGCCACTCTGGGGACGGCTGAGCCTTATAACGGGGTATATAATTACCTTTAATGGACCTTAAATAAGCTTTGAGCTTAAATAAATACATTAAGCCTCCGCACATCTTGAAATGATAAACTGCGTGCGAGTTGGTAAATGAGAGAGAGAGGGGATGGGGAGAGGAGGAAAGAAAGAGAGAGGGAGAAAGAGAGGAAACAGATAAAGGCGAGTCAGGAGGAGAGTGGAGGGTGGGGAGAGAGGTGTGGCAGTTCAGATAAAGTCAAAGTCTCCCGTCATGCATCTAGCCTGCATCGGCACCGCAAGTAATCCCTTCTTGAACATTAAACAGAGGAAGCCAATTATTGTATGGTAAAATAAAAACTCTAATGTCTAGTTCCCAGATGATTCCTTGTAACTTCCATAAGAAGAAATGAGAGCAAAACGACATTTTTTCAAAATTTTTTCTTGCAGAAAGTGCAGCAGCAGTTTAGCAAGCATTCAGTAAACAGTGGGAATTCTACAACGGCTCCAGCTGTACATTCAGGAGATAAAGAATGTAAGAGTGGAAGTGTAAGAAATACAGTTGGTGTTGTGATAGACACACACATCTGGGCTGCCAGCGGCCTGGTGGCTGCTGGCGTTCCTTAATGAGGTCGCCGCTAATTAAGACTCCACACATGACTTCACATGGACAGCAAGGATGAGCTGGTGAAGAGAGAGGTGGAATCACACCGAGAGTTTTCTTTCTCTCTCTGCTTGTGTCCATCACACACACACACACACACTCATAATCACAGAAGCACACACACACACACACGCACACAAATGTACGTGCACACACACACACACACACACACACACACACACTCATGATGTTGTGCCTCCCACTCCCACTCTCTGTCCGCCTCACCAGAGGAGTCATTTGTCACTTCCACTATACTAGACTTGCACATATGAGGGTATACACACACTCACACACACACACACACACAAACAAACACAAACACTGGTGAGCCGTCTCCCAGGATCCATCTCCTGACATTTACGCTGGACGATCAATACCTCGCTCTGGCCTTGGATCAATAGTTCCATCCGGTGCCAGGAGCGGTGCCGCTGTCTGAATATCACACAGCATTACCAGACCATTAAATTCTGTTGCTGGCTGCCTGTCTGCTGCTGCCTGCACATGACAAGGTATCTGCAGGTTTCACAAAGCCAAATTTAGGGCTTTTTAAGACCTTTTTAATGCTACCTGGAATTGGATTTAAGACCGATTTAACAACCAAAATAAAGAAATAAAAAAGCTGGCAAAAGCAGCTTATTTCCAATTGAACATAGCTAATGAAAGTTCTTAAACTATAAATAGACAGTATAAGAAAAGGGAACACGGAAATTAATAGTTTGAGGACATGATGTCCAACTTGCACAATGAAAACAAACCATGTTCGACATATTGTAAAAGTGGGCATGCATGTGGATCAAATGCAACATGAATAAATAAAAACTTACACTACTGCTGGTCTCATCTGCATCTTTTGGTGAAACTAAATGATTCATGCCGTTTGCCTTATTTTGTTCACCTTACTTTCCAACTCTGGGCGTCTTTCCAACGCTCGCCTACATATCACTGAATGAAAAGCATCTGTCAATACCAGTATCTACTTTTAAATAAAACTAAATTAAAAATAAACCTGTCATTACATGCTGAAAAAAAAATGTACTTCTCCTCCAATTACTTAAGTTCTTGATTGCCAAGCCGATACGGCTTTCACACAATGGGTGCTCTATTGGACATGCTGGATATTGAACGATGAACTTCAGGCACTGATTTTTTTCCCCAACGTGGATATTTTGGAAATGAAGTCTTCAGCGTGGAGGAGGCCGAGCGCCAAATGAGAAGGCTAGCTAACATCCAGCCGGGCCAAGGGAAACAAGCCCTGCACCTCCTTCGCCTGCTGCTCTGCGGGCCTCGGGGCTGCGTTAAGAAGACCAGTGTTTGGAGTGAGAAACCCAACACCAGAAGAGACCCGGTGCGGCTGCGAGGGCTCAGACTATAAGACCGACCGACCCGCTTGATCACCCGGCGCAGTCTAAACAAACCGCCGCTAATGAGAAGGGGGCGGATGAACCTCGAACCCCTCCGCCTCTGTGACCCCGGGATCCAGGGGTCAAGCGCAAGGGTCGCTGTTACATAAGAAGCCCGTCTGTTTACCTCGAAAAAGACCCAAGGAGAGCGAGGCAAAGCGAAATGAACACGGAGCGAAACAAACCCCAGAAAGGAAATACACCTCTCTCGCGTTGTCACATGAGCCACATTTTAGGCTCGCTCCGAGGAATGTGCGGCTCGTACCTCCGGGGTCTCGGTCCCGCGCGGCGCAGAGGAGCTGTGTAGTTTTACCAAATATTTGCAGAAAAAAAAGCAATTAAATGGAATACATTTGCGGAAACCCGAACCTCTACAAATAATTGTGGAGCGGAGAACGGGGGTTGGGGGGCGGGGGGGCTAGTTTTCGTCGGGAGCGCTGGTTTTGCTCGCCGGGTGTTGCCGGGGCGGAGCGGGCAGACGTCAGGCCAGGCGGCGGCGTGTATTTATCGTGGTATTAAACGACCCCGGCGCTGTTTGCTTTGTCCCCGAAGGCTCGACTTTGTTTAATAACAAACACTCCACGGATGCATCTGGGCCAAGGGAAACTCGAGGTTTTTTTACAACAATAAAACAGCCGGCGATCCGTAGCGGGGGGGCTGCCGGCCGAGCTGCAGTCATGTAAGGTGATGGAGACGGCGGTGTTATGACAAGATTACTGGGATTGACGTGCGTTAGCGCTGAGAGGCTGAGGCCTTCTGCACAGAGGGGCAATGGTACTAAAAATACTACTAATGCAAATGATACGAGGAATACTGATAATACCAACAGCAGTGCCACTTTCCAATATAAGCAGATCTCAACCTGATACAAGAAAAAGACAAAAGCAAGTAAAACACAACATGAAAAAGGTAAGAACTGAAAGTAAGTAAGCAAGTAAGTAAGTACATAAGTAAGTATGTAAGTAAATAAGTAAGTAAGCTAGTAAGTAAGTGAATAAGTAAGTAAGTAAGGAAGTAAATAAAATCCATTGGGGTAAAAGCAGAAGTAAGGTATTTATCAATTGACAGAAAATGCATTTACGTAGAAAAATGTCTATTTATCACTGTTGTAGGCTTTTGAGAGCTTTACTGTGGTGTGACTTATTGTATTAGTCTTGTAATATGAATCATCATATATGGCAGAGTATCTCTGGTCAAAGAGAAGGTGTGAAAGCTAAAATTTACATTACGTTGTTCATTCATTACAAAGCGTTTAGTGTCTGACTAGCTTGGGTTGGATGTTGCAGTGTCATTGCCTCTGTGTGTGTGTGTGTGTGTGTGTGTGTGTGTGTGTGTGTGCACCCATGTGTGCCTCTGCTTCTGTGGGTTAATTAACACACATTTACATGTTTGAGCATACGTAAGGCTGGATGTATGAGTGTTTAAGTGTGTGTGTGTGTGTGTGTGTGCGCGCATGCGTAAAGGGTTGTTTTTCATTCATTACGAAGCTATTAGAGTCCCGGTGAATGGATGCCATGGTGTCATTGTCTCAGGTTGATCGGGTTGCACGCATGTGTGTGTGTGTGTGTGTGTGTGTGTGTGTGTGTGTGTGTGTGTGTGTTTTCAGGCCTTTTCTGGAAGAGGAGGAATGCAGGCCAGTGGGAACGTGTCTCAGGTGCCAATACACACTGTGTACTGTACAACACAGTACACCGACCACACGCAACCCACACACACACACACACACACACACACACGCAAACACACACACACACACATTCGTACATCCAGCCTTCCGTGAGCCTGTGTGTATATGCACAAACACTAATACAGACGTGTAAACATGTAAATGTGTGTTAATTAACCCACAGAATCAGAGGCACACATGGGTGCGCGCACACACACACACACACACACACACACACACACACACACACACACATGTACGCACACACGCACACATAACTCATCCACCCTCCAATGCGCACCTTCTAATCAAACATCTGGAAACTGTTCACAATTACTTTTTTCTTCCCTTCTCTCTCTCTCTCTCTCTCTCTCTCCCTCTCTCCCTCTCTCTCCATCTCTCTCTCTCTCCATCCCTCTCTCGCCCAGTTGTCGGCACGAGAGCCCCCGTGATAAAACGCCTCCTCGGGTTGGCGTGTCTGTCATCGGGAGAGGCTGAACCGTCTCGTCTGTCAGCGCAGATGAAAGGGCGTTTATCAGACTGGTGGGTTTTAAACATGCCCTACATAGTTTATATTGAAATGATTATGATAGACGGACAGGACGGGGCACGTCCCCTCGGCTCCGGAGCGCACGCCGCGCCGAGCGAGCTGCAGATAGAGGGGGAGAGAGAGCGGGAGAGAGAGAGGTGGTGAGAGAGGTGTCTGTCTCTATCAAGCAATTTAGTGGCACATTAGATGAGACCACCTCGCAGCGTGGCACTTATCTCGCCGCTAACTACTATGTTCAGCAAACCGCTAAGTGCCATCCATTATCCTCCAGTCTGCGCACCACAATACACCTAACACACGCCACCAGAGACGACAATACAGCACGGTACACACACACACACACACACACATATATCAGCTTGAGATATCGATTAGCTAACTCCCAGACAGCCCGGGCTAACCTGTGTGTGCTGTTGCCAAGGTTACAGAAAGCCTGTGTCACACAGGCTTGGCAGCTTGGCAATAAGATAAGAGAATCACAAATGCTGTTAAGGCCCCGTCAATACAGAAAGTACAGGACCACAGACTGGACTAGCTGTATAACAGAGAGTTAGGGCCGATGAAAATCTTGTCTAAGGCTTTGGTTGGATGAGAGGAAACCGCTTTCGAGGAAACATTGGTAACACTTTACAATAAGGGTCACTAAGTTAAGGGTTAGTTAATGCTTAATAAGGGTTAGTTAATGCTTAATAAGCATTAACAGTTAACTAATGTGTAATTTACCAATGGTGTTCATGTTAAGTAAGGTATTAATTTATACATTATTTACTAGTTTATAAAGATGACTATTAAATAATGTATAAATTAATACCTTAGTTAACATGAACACCATTAGTAAATGATTACCAGAAGCATTAGTTAACTGTTAATTAAGGGTTAGTTAATGCTTATTAAGCATTAACTAACCCTTAACTAATGTATCTTTATTGTAAAGTGCTACCGAAACATTTTGACGTTGAATAGATGTTCGATATGACTGCCTGCACCAACGTTGAAAACCCATAGAAATTTACACACAGAAAAATAAAGGTGTGAACTGGAGCTGATGCCACAGAAGAACCATTTCTGGTTCCACAAAGAACCTTTCAAGAACTTAATATTTAGTTACTGGATGATGACCAAACCCCACCATAGTATATATTGTGCAATTGCACATGAGGCTTTACAAGGACAGATAAACAAAAACACAATCCAGGTGTCTAAGCAAAGGAGTGCAGAAATGGTTCTTTAAAGCAGTGGTTCTCAACCTTTTTCATATCAAGGACCCCTAATTTAGTCCACATTAGGGCCACGGACCCCCATTTGATATGATTTTGTCCAGAATTCCATGACTATCTGTACTGTAGGTAGAGAGATAACAGTGAAACTATGATCAAAATAGTCATTCTAAAATGACAAAATGATGAAGTTTAACAATTCATCAATTTGCTGGGGACCCCCTGGAAAGCCCTCAAGGACCCCTGGTGGTCCCCGGATCCCACGTTGAGAACCACTGCTTTAAAGAACCTTGGTCTGAAAGGTTCTTTGTGAAACCAGAAATGGTTCTTCTATGGCATCACTCTGAAAAAGCATTTTCAGCACCTTTATTTTTCTGTGTGATAGTGGCAAAAAATGACATCCGTTAGTTGTCTACAGCTGCTGCCGGCATCATTTTGTGAAAACAGGACCTAAACATCTTTCTGATACCAGTTTAAAACAGTTTCCTAATCTGTTTGTTGTGAAATTGTGAAAGTTTTGTGCTTCTTTGTGTTGACGCTGAACTTGTCACATCACCGATCCGTCAAATGCGTGCTGGATCGAGTTGAGCTTCCACCTTCATGTATCTGCCAACAGCAGGAGCAACAGTGTAGGTATCCGACATCGCACACACTCCGGTGACCCTCGACGTGTGTGTTATGAGATGTGTGTGTTATGAGAAGCGGTTGCGTGTTTGTGTCAGGAGCGAGTGTGTGTGTGGTGTCAGGTGGCGCGGCGGTGTTTTCCCGCCCGGTGCCCAGGGTGATAGACGCTGATCGATGTGCGCCGCCTGCTCTGTGTCTCTCAGCTCCCCTCAGCGCTTAAACCCGCCCGGGGATTTATGGAGCCCGGGGGCCGATCCGCAGCCAAATTATCTGGGCGGGGCGCAGCCGGACTGCACCCCTATCCATCTTCCCCACTCAACTCGGCCTCGCAAACAGAGGGGGGGGGGGGGGCAGAGGACGTTTCATTTTTCCACCGCCGTAAATGCTGGGTTCTGTCAGGACCACAAATCACCTCAGGAGACAGAGTGGAAGTGTTCGCACAAGCTGCCGGGCTTGAACTTGACATCAGAGCAACGAGCCAAGATGTTCTCCCAGCATGCAACGCTGGATCCCGACCATTCCAGGCCTGGCGGCAGAGGCTGTGTGTGTGAGGCTGCTGGGGTCAGATGGTTGGGCTCAAACAGGGCTCTGTATTGTGTGATTCTGCTTTCATTTGTTAGATGTACATACAAACCCATTCATTTACTCTATTTCAAAAGTAACTGACCTCTCAAAAAAAAAAACTCCACTGGATGAGAGTAACTATCTGGCCTCAACCCCACTTTAAAGTGATTTTTCTGATGCACAGTACAGCACATGTTAATCTATTGCAACAGTGCAACTACTTTCCATTAGGTTTGGGTAAATAATCCATTGGCAGCCAGTCTGTAAACATCTTGTCACTGACAAGACTCCAGCCCGCTCACATGGAAATCATACTGCGATTCTGGCAGTTAATGCAACAGAGAGAGAGAGAGAGAGACTGGTCATATAGGGGATTGGCTATCTATGCTGTGGCTGTGGTCGTTTGCCAGTGCATTACTGTATTTCCTAGATCTGCAGCTGGATGGCGCTGTCTCTGTGTGAGTGTGTGAAAGAGACAGAGAGAGAGAGAGAGAGAGAGAGAGAGAGAGAGAGAGAGGAAGAGAGAGAGAGAGAGAAGGAGAGAGAGGGAGAGGGAGAGGGAGAGAGACAGACAGACAGACAGCGAGAAAGAGAGAGAGAGAGAGAGAGAGAGAGAAAGAAAGGGGAGCAGAGGTTTAAAAGAACATTAGACCTGAGAGAGGGAGAGAGAGAGAGAGAGAGAGGGAGAGAGAGAAAGAAAGAGTGAGAGGCAGAGAGACAGACCGACAGACAGAGAGAAAAAGAGAGAACGACTGAGAGAGAGAGAGAGAAGCAGACAGAGAGAGAGAAAAAGAGAGAGACAGAAAGGGGAGCAGAGAGGTTTAAAAGACCAGAGAGAGAGACAGGCAGACATACAGAAAGAGAGAGACAGAGAGAGAGAGACAGAGACAGAGAGAGAGTGACAGAGAGAGAGAGAGGACAGAGAGACAGACAGAGAGAGAGAGAGAGAGAGAGAGAGAGAGAGACAGAAAGAGAGAGAGAGGGAGAGAGAGAGAGAGAGAGAGAGAGAGACAGACAGTGGCCAGCGTGGGCCTCACTGTTCAAACAACTCAAAGTTTGCCGACGCGTCGTCTGCCTGCCAGGCCTGAGACAGCTCCGGCTCCAGGATTTCACACACCTACATGCCACATTCTCAAACTGCCTGACACTCATTTCGCAAACACACACTCTGGAGCGCGCGGGCACACACACACACACACACACACGCACACACACACACACACACACACACGCACACACACACGCACACAGAGCAACACACACAGACGGTATTATACGATTTATAAGAGCACACTCACACGAGGCGCCCAGATTCTGACATAGAAAGAATCACCGGTCGTCACGTGACCTGCACCTCGTTGCTATGACGACTCCCACTTCTCCTTGAACATGTTTGTCACATGTGGGGTTTGGTTGAGCAGTGGAGCTCCCCGCCACTACCCCTCTGCATCCATACAGACAGAGAGAGAGAGAGGCTGGGAGGAGGTTCAGATCATCGGAAATCAAATTAATGTTTGCATCTGAAATGGCTTCGCTATCCTCCTCTCCTCCCTAACCTGTAATGGCACAGCAACTGAACAGATATTATACAACAGGTAGCCTGATTGGTCAAAGATGTATTTTATTGGTTGCTATGCCAACTCTTGTTGTAACCAGTGAGCTAGTTAGCTAGTTGTTGATTTCCTCTCTATCTACACTACTTTGGAGAAAACCTTTCACTCACTACACATTGGGAACCATTGTATAAAAGCCATAATTATGGCCACAGATACTGTTTGCTACAGTATACACTGAATGTACAAAATATTTGGGACATTTATTATTTTATAAGTACACTGATGAGGTGAATCCAAAGGAGGAGATGTAGATAAAGAGAAGCAGACTGTTACTGAAGGATTTTTAAGCTTTGAGAAAACTGAGATGTGGATTGTGCAAAAGAGGCTGCAGCTCAATATCAGGAAGGTGTCCCTGATATTTTGTACATTCAGTGTATTGTCTTGGGTGAATATAGATATGGATCCAATTTTTCAGCCTTTCTTACTGAAGTTGTGGATGGATTCGTCTACTTTGATGCAACCAAGCTCATAAACAGCAGCACAAGCCTGTTGCTTTGTCCTGTCAGAGGAGAACAGAGCGCCGCTGCCCGTGAAGGACGGCGTTTTCCTCTGCTCGAACCCGCCGGTCAGCCTCATTCGGGCCATGCTTGTTTGTTTAGAGGAAAGCCAAAACGCTATAATAATCTGTTTGGAGGTCTGGGCCTGAGCTGTGGCCGGCCCGCGCCTCGGACCACCGTCGTTGACGTCACCGGCGGGCTGTCGGAAGTGGAGAAACGCTTAGCGGCAAAATCAACAACAACAACCGGCGGCAGTGCCAGTGACCGCAACCGGAGCTCCAAGCGAGGGGAAGCGGAGCGGCCAGAGGGGGGTTTGGGGTTGGGGTTGGCTCTGGATCACTCAGATGCCAGGCATACCAGCCTCAGGTAGGCCAGACCACAGAGCGCTCAGTGAACAGCAACCGTGACCTTTGACCTTTTACAGCGTTTACAGCAGCAGCTCTGCACGGACCTCACAGTTCTCCGTGGAGTTCGACCTGGAACAAAAGTTCAACAGGCCCACAAGAACGGACACACAAACAAATGTAGTTTGACATTGAACAGATGTTGATACCACAGCCTGCACCAACACTGAAAATCCATGTAAGTACAGTGGAAAAATCAGTTAGTCGTCCATAGCTGCTGCCTGCATCGTTTTGTGAAATCTCTCCGATATCAGTTCAAGATCTTCCAAAGCTGTTTTAATATACATTTTTACCGTGCCTTGATATTGAGAATATTTTGTGCTGATTTGGCTTTACATCACCGTCCATCAAATGGTTTCTGGGTTTAGTTGAGATTCCACCTTCATGCATCTACCAACAGACCAAGTGAAGGTGTAAAAAGTCTTGAAAAACAGAACACTGGAAACCTTCTTAGCTTCTGACGTTAAACATAGTAGGGTTGGGAGCTCTATGTAAAAAAAGGGTCTTCCAGTCATGATGCTTCCCAACAACGATGAAGGCTACGGGGCCGAAATACATCAGGCACGGTTTTTAGACTTTTCATAATGAATCGCTAATTAGAATAAAGGCTTTTAAACCCATTTTGGAGTGGCTTGGATCTCTTTTTCTTCAGAAGTTATCGATATTAAGAACAACTCTCGAAAGGTTGCATGCACCTTTGAGTTTTCTAGCATTTCAACAGCATCTCTGCATGGACCTCAGCAGGCCTCCACAGAGTTCAACCTGGTACAGAAGTTGAACAGGTCCACACAGAGTGGACACACACACACACACACGCACATAGACGCACACACACATACATACACGCACACTCTCACACATTTACTGACCTTTGCAGGTTTTGCCGTCAGGCTGCAGGGTGAATCCCACAGGGCAGCTGCAGCGCACCCCTGTGGCCGTGTCTTTGCATGTCCTGTCGCAGCCGCCGTTGTTCACGGCGCAGGTCTCTGGAGACGCACAACACACAGCGGGACAGAGGCGGAAAAAGAGAGAGAGAGAGAGAGAGAAGGGGGGGGAATGTTAACCTGCTACCCCTTCTTCTGAAATACAGTCTGACCATGAGAGAGAGACTACACACACTGAAGGTGATGTGGGTTGAGACAAAGCTACATGCACTGGAAGAATACACAATAGGACAACAGCATGGCATAGTATTAAGGATATAACGTATTATATTATGTCTTCTTAAGGTATATGTAGCTTTCTCAATACACAAATAAAGAAACACACATCATGAGGCTCCAGTTTTCCATTAGAAGAGTGTCATATCATTAGAGAAATTTCATATGCAGTAAAACACAGTGTTCATACGCATAGACAGTGACAATCAGGATTTGTTTATCACTGACAATAATGTAGATTATTACAACAATGCAAAAAGTATAACAGACGACATTTTGCTGACAAGGGAGGGTGAAGAACTCGTTGGCCCAAAGGTAGCTCCTGTTTCCAAAAGTGACAAGAAAGTATTCGTTTAAAAAACAAAAGGTAGGTTAAGGTAAGTAGAGAGAAAAATAAAGTTAGTGCAAGGTTGAGTGAGTCTGGAACACACTCGGCAGGGCCGACGTGTATATTTTCCTGCAGAAAAATGTTCTTGTACGTGGCGCAGATAAGGTTTGCTCGGACTTGTGAATATTGCCTGAGCTGATCCCAAAACAAACAGGCACTAATGGTAACTCTAGCTCACCTGCACAGCCACTGTTGCTTTAGCAAAGCTCAGCTCACACTTTCCCAATGGGCCTCAAGAAGTGCTGAGGAGGCTGAAACTTGAAGTTGACTCATGTTTGTTGAAGGGGATTCAATAAAACTAGATCTAATAAGGAAATTTCGCATAGTAACTGTTCTGCTCCCGCTGGGTTTGACTTCAGTAATTCCACAGAAAGCTGTCTCAGTTCACTGCGATTGGTGAAATAATCTCAGATACATATGGCTGTTGTCATGTGAAAACCTTGCAACTCCACTTGTAACCGATTTTCATGTTTTAACTTGAATTCATCTACGAGTTAAGAAAATTCTACGATACTTGGGCTTATGAAACCCTTAAAAAAGTCATTGGACAAAGTCAGAAAGATGTGGTCATCAAGCTTAAAACGAGGCTGTATTTCTCAGCTCCTGAAAAGTTGACATTTTGGAGATGAGCGGTTTGTACCAGACAACAGCGATATGTAAATCAGAGATAGCCCTCTCCTTTGGCAGCTTTTCCCATTTAATTAAAATGCCTGGAGATTGTGTGCTTGAATGAAGTGAGGAGGAAATAGGAAAAGCCCTTTCAGGCCGGCAAACACATCCGCGTCTAGAGGTCGCGGCATTAGCATAATGCCCTTTTAGAATGCAGAGTCACAAACAGCACCTCATCAGAGCCAAGATGGCCGACGCTCTGCATCAAAAGCAGGAAGGTGTCTGTGGACTTGTTTGTTCCCTCATGCAATCCCAAACAACATCAAACTCACTCCCTCTGTCTTTTTCACTAATCTGTTTTCTACCCTCCATTTCTCACTATGCTAATCTGTTCATCATTTTCTCCTTTTCATGTCCACCTCTCTCCCTGGAGATGCTCAAAGTCCGAGAATAGCAAACTATTTCAAAATACCAAAACTATGTCCAGAATGGCAAAGTATTTCAAAGAGAGGGCATGAGGTTTCTATAGACTAAACACTGCTGAAAAACAGCGTGGAGGAAGGCTGGAAGGAAAGACACTCCATCATCCAGGCAGCCTGTCTGATGGGTGCTGTAGGGTACGGCAGCAGACCCCTGTCCGCTATGTGTGTGTGTGTGTGTGTGTGTGTGAGTGTGTGTACGTGCCCACACAGGTGTATACAGTTGATGTAAACGTGGGTGCGTGTGTGTGGTGTGTCAGTGCATGTAAAAGTGTGCTTGCATGCATATGTGTGTCCGCTTGGTGCGAGCGTGTGTGTGTGTGTGTGTGTGTGAGTGTGTGGAGGTGGTGTTTATGGGTCAGAGTGATTTATACTGAGTACAGTGGGCCCTATCATTAGTTGAGGGTGAGTACAGTCCTGCTCAGAGCCCCTCTCCTGGCCACGCCCCGCCCCAGGGCCAGGCTGAGCGCAGGAACACAGACACACCGCCCGGCCTGATTGATGTGCTGGACAAGCCCCTCGCCCCCCCTCTCCCAGCCTCTACACCCTCCACCTAACCCTGCATATTTCTGTCTTAGCCTCCTCCTGCTGTGTGTGCAGTACTTCTGCATACAGCTTCTCTATCAGGAGGACTGAATCCACCAGTGATGGATTCTGATCGGATATTTTACACATTTTATACAGTTGAAGGGTGTATTTCCAAAATGCTACCTATCTGTTCTGGACAAAAAAGTGTCATTACATGAAGTTCAAAGTCTGTGAAATATAGAGGATCCAGTCTGGAATAGTGGTAACAATATGTCAGCCAAGGATTTAGAGCATTAACTCCAGCTATTTTCAACCTGGACCCTATTTTCCCATCTTTTTCCATCATACAAATAGTCTCTGACTAAAATCTCATCAGTATAGAGTTACTTATGTCTTGCTTTCCTGGGTTCACGGCTCTCCAATACAGTGCTATAGGGCCAATGGATACTCAAAAAAATCCCCAAAAGCATCCAAAGCCTGTCTTTTTCAATACACTGATTTCCCGTTCTGTAATGAGACATGTTGGTAAAAATATGTAAATGAAAATTACCTAAAGTCATGCCTTTCTTATACAGTTTTGACGCTACCTTGCCATTGCTTTAGTTCTGCCTTATTTACTCTTTGTGGCAGAAAATTAAATATATACATGTCTCATTACAGGCTGAGCGTCAATATACTGAAAAGACATGCTTTGGGTGCTTTTGGGGTTGATTTTTGGAGTGTCTTTTTGAGGGCTGTACTGGAGAGCTGTGTACACAGGCAAGCAAGAAATAAGAAGCTCAATAGTGAAGCAAGATTTTGGTCACAAAAATAGGGTCCAGGTCGAAAATGGCCAGTTTAGTTCAGTTACGTACTCTGTATTTAAAAAATAACTTAGCTTGTTTTCATTTTGTGCTATTGCTCATAGGATATCTAATTTTGGAATGAATCTCTCCAGTTATTAAGCATTATGAAGTAAACCTTTAGACCTCAGACAACAAAGATCAGTCATTGGGTGCCTTAACTCTGACAGAAACTGAAGCAGAAGGAGGAAGTAGGATTGGGCAACACATCTAAGTGTTCATGTACGATTTTCAGAGGATGGGAGGTCGGCGGAGACCGGCAGTGGAAGAAGAAGAGGGGTGTTGCAGGGAATCAGTGACTGGTGAGAGATGAAGATGACTGGTCTGTCTTGTTCATGTGAACGGGGGGGGGGATGAGGTGCGGGTGGGCGGCAGCTCTGGCTGAGCGCCAAGGCGAAAGCCAACGAACACAACCTTCCTCCTGCCGATTGAACCTCCCCACAGGCGGCACGCGGCCTCATCTGCAGGGATTACAATATGTCAGCGAGGGGTAGAGGAGCGGCGGGAAAGACAGTAAGTATACACATGTCCGTCACACTCCTCGCACGGAAACGCTGACCGGTGCAAACCACTCTTTCCGTGAGCGGGAGGACACATGTTCTATTGATTAAAGCAGGAGAGCATGAGAGAGAAAACCCACGTGTGCTGTGTATACTGAAGCATCATGCCAAGTTAACGGCAACTGCTGCTCAGCTGTAAGAAGGTGAGTGGGGCACGATCGCTTTTCAGCACTTAACAAGATCCCCTTTTGGGCCGTGATGGGCACCTAAATCAGCCGTCAGTCAGCACAGCTCCGGCCCGTAATCACGCTATGCCCACATACTTACACTTACACACACACACACACCTCAGCTGAGCCCCATCTGTCCCAAGGTGAGTGGTTTATTTGGACTCTGGAGCCCGCAGTCAATGTAGCCCTACTGACTTCTCTCTGTTCGACACTTCCCTCACATGTGTCCAGCACCTGGCTCTTGATTTCGCTCTATTCATTCAATATCCACATTATGAAATGTCTCGGAATGACTTTTCATCGACTCGCCCACGCTCCCTCCTTTCCCCCTTGCCCTCTCTCTTTCCTTTCCGTCTCGCTCCCTCTCTTCCTCGGACGTTTCCTCGTCTCAGCGGCGCGCTTTTTCGTTAAAGCCGAGGCTGCAGCTCCGTTTGGCATCGAGTGCACAGCCGCGGCAGACGTATTGAGACAGGAACGCCGTGTGTCAGAGGAGGCAGACAAACTGATAGCAGTGTCAAATCTAACACACTGATGCTGTTCAGGCCGTGCCAGTCCATCACCGGGGTGGCCTCTGTGTTCCCGGCAGCCACATGCATGCACACTTGTTCATTCATGCACACCTGCATGCGTGCGCAGAGGCACGAAAGCAGGGTAGTGGGCGTGTGCATGCAGACACCCACTCACATATTGAATATTCAATAAATATCACAGAAACACTTTTGCTATATACAGAATTCCCTAAAAGGCATTTTGAGGGAATTTTTGAGAGGATTTTTAGGATTTTTCTAAGATGAAATATTAATCTACAATATAAACTGATATTTAGCATTGTCAGTCAATTCTAGAGTAAACATGAACTTGTGTTGCTCAATGGTTTGCGCAAGACTATGACACAAACACAACCAGGATTAGAGATCAGATTCCTACTGGGGCTCAAAACACGCAAAACAGAAAACATATGAAAACATGCACTTGCAGTTCTGTAAAAATGCTTTAGATAAACATCCCGCTTGAAATAGTCCTGTTTCAGGAAATTAAAGAAATAGTTCACCCCTAAATGAAAATTCTGTGATTATCTACTCATCTACATGTCAGTCATAAGTCCATTGAAGTTTGTAGGACCACCAAACACACAACAAGTTCACCCCCTTAGTTTCATCTCAGTCTCCCAAACTATTGAAGGGGGGCATCTTTTTACAGCTCCAAAAAAAGCATAAAATGTCCATCAAATTTCTCCAAACAGCTTGTGCAGCATCAGTCAAGTGTTTTGTAGCCAAACAATTGCACTGAGGGTCCAAAAGTCCAATATTTATCTCAGCATCTCCTAGATTTCTAGATTTTCCTGACAATTCTTTGTTTTAGAACGTGCCAACAGTCATGCACATGGTGTCAGTGAGGACAATCAAGGAGATAATAAGACAAGTACTGGACTTTTTGATGCACAGTGCAATCGTACAGTACACTTGGATTATGCTGCACAAGTTGCTTGGAGAAATCTGATGGACATTTTATGCTTTTTTGGAGTTGTAAAAAGCAGTCTAACTGGGTCTAAAGGGGTCTAACTCTGTTTGGTGGTCCTACAAACTTCAACAGAGCTTCGACTGACATAGGGGTGAGGAGATAATGACTGAACTTGATGGGATCTTTATGTCTGATGAGCAATCAGAGAGGTTTGTTGGGGGCCAGCTAGATACAGACATCGCCTGAATGAACCTGGAGGGAACTATAGTAGAAGATCAGGATACCGTCTAGAGAGACAGCCCTTCAACCAAGAAACATCTGCCCTGCTGACGTGTCTTTAACCAAGACACTGAAAACGCTACCAGCTCCAGGTGGTGCTGTAGGTGACCCTGACCTTTAACCTCCTTCTTAGGGGAGGAAAGTGAACAGAGAATTTCCCTACAGCGATCAGTAAAGTATCACATTACATGACATTACATTATTACAACAGGGCAGAAGATTAACTGAAACGCCTTCATTACAGGTGACACGCTGGTACATCAATGTCAGTCAGGGTTTAGCCAGAGAGGAGGAATAAAATATTTGGTTAAAAAGGCATTGTAAAGAGATGAGAGGGGACAGAGAGGAAGAAAAGGGATGAGGTGGCATTCCTAAAACCAAATCCACAACGTCTCCGACCTGCTGTCCACCTGAACCTGTTGAAATTAAACATGTAGAAGTACTGAACAGCATTATCCTCCCAGGCTAACACACTGGAATCTACAGTAAACCAGGAAGGATTTCTGAAGTACTTCTGCCTTAGAAAACAAAAAGAGTTGTTAAGTCCAAAACAGTGGAGGATGAAATTAGAGCATGAGATGTTGCTTCAGAAGTAGTATTAGTAATGGATCACCCATTTAGTTTGGGTTAGTCTGATTAATCAAGCCACTGTATGTTCTTCTTCAGGGGGGAAAAAGTTCACTAATTCAAGGAGAAAGGGTTTGAAGGTCCAAATGACAGAAGCGGCAGGGTGCAGTCCTCTGTGTCAAACTCTTGTTTTAAGTATAAATCATATGAAATATCCATTTTAGTCCACCGATGAGAGTGGAACAGTAGAAAATTGCTAAGATTAAACCTTCAGAATAGAGAGTTTCTAACTAGAAAACAAAATCATGGCCTACCAACTTTCTCAGAGTAGGAGTGCCAAACTAAAATCATTAATCCCTCATACTGTATATTTTCACGCAACCATCTTGATGTTGTTTGGGTGTTGTTTTTCTCACCAACCCTGAACAGTAACATAATTCATCAGTTGCATAATATCTTTGTGTCTTAAGTGTTCATGTCCTCCCCCTTGGCATCTCAAAGAGAGTTATAGTGAGAATAAAAAAAAAAAAACCCAAAGAAGAGTAAAGGGACAAAGAAAACAGAATGGATTGGGATAGACAAGTGGTTCCCAAAGTGGGGTCCAGGGATCCCAAGGGGTCCTTGAGGGGGTTGCAGGCGGTCCCAGTAAAAATGAGGAACAGGAGAGAGAATGAGAGAATGTATATCATGACTTTTTTCATCATAAGTTTCACTCTCCCCACTATAAGTATCACCCCACCTATAGAATAGACACTTGTGTAATTCTGTAAGTCACATCTGATGACAAAAACCTTCTCAGATGGGGACAAATCTTATCAAATGGGGGTCCATCTTTTAATGTGCACCAATTTTGGGGGGGTCCTTGACATGAAGAAGTTTAGGAACCCCTGGGTTAGGCAAATGTTGAGGCCTTTATTCAATCAAAGCCAGCATCTGGAAGCAGCGGAGGAATAAAGAGTCTTCAAAAGCAGCAGAAAAATATGTTTATTATTGACAGCACTGATCCAAATTCACAACACATCCGTTTGGTCGCTGTGTCGTCCCGTTCGCTGACTTCTGGATGACAAGCGTGATTGAACACAAGGCCAGAACAAATTCCTGGACTAAGAGGACAGGGCTGGGATCTCTTGAGAGTTTCAACAACACCAAAGATATTACGGGGTAGGTGTTGCCCTCGTCACCTTTACCGTCCCCTCTGAGGATTGTGGGTATGAGAACCTTGTGCGAAGTACAGCATGGAAGGGTTTTGTGTTGTACGTTATCGGGGATGAGGCGGGGTTCTGTAATCGTGGAGCAATTTGAGTCTACAGGCTTTTCAAGGGTTTTTCCTTGGTTATAAAATTTTGTCAAAAATGTCAAAGATGTCCTGACCTGACCGTGCCCATGAAACGTTTGGAGTGAGGTGCAACTGGGATAGCAAATGTTAGTTTTTGAGAGAAACCTAGAGCCATCCAGAAATATGACAGGTAGAGTTGGGGAGGCAGGGTTTAAAGGAAAACAGCGACCTCTTTTTCTCCTTTTTTTCATCACGTTAGATACAGTTGCAACAACACTGTGACCTTGGGAGTAGACACAGTGGGCACCAAAGGTTTTTAAAAAAAAAAGTACAAAAAAATAAAAAAAATAAAAAAAAAGATAAACAAAATAAGGACAGAGAGAGGAGGACGAGGAGGAACGGAGAGGAGTAGAGTCGGGGATACAAGCACAAGCGCCATGGCAACACATAGAAAGAGGAAGAAAAGAGTTACCCATAAGTAGCCGCCGTTTCACCCGCTTGTCCACATCAGCTACTGACGTGGCATTGAACTCAGAGCTCTCAATTGCAGCCTCATCTTTCTCTAAAACACAAGTGACAAGGGGACAAACAGTGAGCAGCAGGTTAATGAGAAGCCCAAATGACCAGACCTTCAGCCCCTCTTGGCGTTTGAGCAAAAAACCAAAGCCAAGAAGCAAGAAGCGATGAAGAAGCGCCAAAATCCCTGTTAGAGTGTTAATCCCCAAACAAATGATAAAATCCCCCAGAGCAAATAAAAAAAATAATAAAATAAAATAAGTGAAAAATGATCAGTATCAGTCTTTAGCTTTCAAAATGAAGCGGTAGGAAGGGGGGGGATGGTGGAGGGGGAGGGTTCAGGGAGGACAAATAAAAAAAAAAAAAATCAAATAAAGAGGTGATGATAATTTAGGGGTGAGGGTTTTTTTTTTGGGGGGGGGGGTGAAGTGGGGTTGGGGTGGAGGTTAGGGGGGTTTGTTTCTGATGTTGACGTTGCTGTTGTCGCCGATGGTGTTTCTGTCTTCCATATCAAACAGCCACACTTTGTCAGCAGTGATTCCCTCGCGTTAGGACGGAGGAGGAAGAAGAGAAAGAGAGGAGGGAGGATACGGGAAGGGAAGCAAATGAGCAAGCATGTCCAAGACAAGCTGCGTAAGTGTAGGGGTGGGGGGGGGGGTCGGGAGGGGGCAAAAGCGAGGGAAGGGGGTGACGATGAAGACAAAAAAAGAGGGGAAACGGGTGACACAAGGGAAGAGGACGGGAGGTCAAACAGACTCGGAACAACTGAGCGATGACAAGATGACGAGAAGAAAGGATGACGAGAAAGTACGAGAGAGGAGAGAGCAAGAGAGAGAGAGAGAGAGTAGGAGGATAAAGGAAAAAACCAGTCCCATCATGAGCCCACAATGGGAGACGTATATGAGGGAAGGAGGGGTGCACACATTGAGAAATGGGGCTAAAGGGGGGGGGAGTGTAAGGGGGGGGGGAGGGAGGGAGGGCATGCACAGAAAAAAGGAGGAGGAGGAGGAGGAGGAGGAGGAAGTCTGGGGGCAGCGCTGGTTGCCTGTTTGTCTATGGAACACATCACAACTGGCTTTAACAGTCAACGCTGGAAAACCACGTTCCCAAGCTGAAGGGGGGGGGGTGAGGGAGGGGAGAGAGGGAGGAAGAGGAGGAGGTGGAGGAGGAGGAAGGGATGGTTTTGTGGGGGTGGGTGGGGGTGGGTGAGGTCACGGTTAAGATGGCATGCAGATATGCGCTTGGGGCTGAGCGGCGGTGTGAGGATGGCTGGGCTGATGGGCGTCGGGCCGGGAGAGGGAGGCTGCCTTTCACTGGGCCTGAGTCATTAGGCTCTGAATGAGCATCTCTCTGTGAATGGGGGCGCAGGGCCAACGCCACTTGGTGCAAAAGGACTGTGGACGCCTTTGATGTACACACAGTCCTATGGAAAGGGGGGGGGTGGGGGTGGGGATTTCGGATGAGGGGGTAATTAATGTCCCTTCCATTGCCCCGGCCTGGCCCGCTACCGCTTTCTCTCTCTCCTCTCAGGCGCTTGATGGACAAAGTGGAGGACTCTCTGAAGTACACTCAGGGATGAATAGAGGCTTTCTGGTGCTCAACTAACTGGTGAGATGCGGCTGTGTGAATGTATGTGTGTGTGTGTGTGTGTGTGTGTGTGTGCGATTGTTGAATCGAGAGCTTGTGCATACCAGTGTGCGTGCTTTTTGAGCGTCCGCTTGCTTTGAGTGTGTGTGAAAATCGCTGTCTGTGTGAGTGTGTGCATGTATGGAGAGAGAGAAAATGCGAGTGAGTGTGTGTGTGTGTGTGTGTGTGTGTGTGTGTGTGTGTGTAAGGAAGGTTCAGGAGGGGTGGGAAGAGAAGAGTCCCGGGCCACTCCTAAAGAGGCTATATAGGACTAAGCGGTTCTCGGAGGCCCACAGAGAGGGGGAGTGTTTAGAGAGCCAAACCTACACAGGACAAGGAGGGGGAAGAGTTAATCCACTGTACACTACTACAGCTAAGAGGAGAGTGCTAACCAATGCACTGGCAGGAAAACAGGAGGACCAGGGTTGTTATTATTAATAATAATGTACTGCAATTCAAAAAAAAAAAAAAAAGGGAAAAAAATGAAAGAAAAAAATAAACAAAACAGAACAATAAAAAAAAAAAAAAAAAATAGGGAAACCATACGAATGCAGAGAAGACTCTCCCATGCAGCTGGGCAGGCAGACACACAAACAGACAGACAGTCAGACAGACGGGAAGGCCGGAGAATTAGTGAGAGACGCGACGGTGAGAGCGGACAGATGGATGAGGCGGATGATAGAGCATGTCTGAGAGGAGGCATGCAGTAGGAATGGCATGACAGAGGCGTGTTATGTGAGCCGGAATGGGGGGGGGGGGGGGGGGGTTCTGGGGGGAAGGGGGGGGGGGATGGGTTGGAGGTGCAGGTTCCTGTCTCTCTATTATAGGTGTATGGAGCGGGGAAGGGGGGTTGATGGGTGGGGATGATCGGTTTTGTGTCGTCGTTTTTTTCGGGGGGTTTGCACGCTAACAGGATTTTCTGCGGTTTGTTTCGTTGTTTTTGTTTGGTTTGGACATGTGAGGAGGAGGAGGAGGAGGTGGAGGAGGTGGAGGTGGAGGAGGTTAGGTTTGTTTAGTGGGAGCTCTAGGTAAGATCAGGCTGCAATTGAGACGTCCGTTCTGACACAGTGTCACGCGACCCCCGACCCCCCACCCAGAGTCTGTAAAACCCTCGCTTTTCCTCTTTGTACGGTGCTTATTTCTTTCAGGGTTTATCCTTATCTCCACCTGATTTCGTTTTTTTAGCACGGATGCTCAGACAAGACAGGCAATCAGTTACTATCACCAGAAAGCAGGAGGAGGAGGAGGAGGAGGAGAAGGAGGAGCAGGAGGAGGAGGAGGAGCAGAGGTGGAGGAGGAGGGAGGAGGAAGGAAGAGCATAAGGACAGCGCTACACAAAAGGGGTAAAAGGGGGTGGGGGGGTCAAAGGTAGGCCCGCAGGAGCGAGTTGGGACGCTCGGACCACAGACACAGAGGTCCTTTCTCTCGTCAAAGTATGAGAGCGAGAGAGAAAGAAAGAGAGAGAGAGAGAGAGAGAGAGAGAGAAAGACACGAGACATCGGGAGAGGAGGGAGAGCAGGGTTCCCGCTCCCTCTCATTCTTTACGCTGTGCTTCCTCGTCGAAAGCCTTTCTGTTGCCGGGGCGTCCCGCTGCTCCTCGGGGCGGCTGGAAAGGAAAAGGGTTATCGACACAAAAACCTGCCGCTGCTGACAGCAGTATAGCAATCTGTCTGAGGCGGAGAAGAGCGAGAGAAAGAGAGAGAGAGACAGAGAGAGAGAGAGAGAGAGAGAGAGAGAGAGAGAGAGGAGAGATGGAGGGAGAGAGAGAGAGAGAGGGGGGTGTTTCCAGTGTTCGAACACAGCAGGGAGGAGAGCACATACAAAAAATGTATTATCAATATCAGATAATGTGTGTATACGTCTGTATGTGTTTGTGTGTGTGTGTGTGTGTGTGTGTGTGTGTGTGTGTGTGTGTGTGTGAGATAAACAGCAGTAAGACATGATTCTAGTTAAAACAGCTATTCATTACTGTATCATCAGAAGCAAACTCAACTGTGCTATTGTGTGTCTTTTGGTTGGGCTGGTGGTTGTGATCTCACTAGCTTACAGTTTATGTAACTAAGGCTACAATCACACCTACAGCTCGTTTTCTTTGGTCCGAACCACAGTCGAAAAGTTGACTTTGTTGCACTGGGTTCATTTAGAGTCGCACTACCCAATCGCAAACAAAACCAGGGCTTGAAAACAAAAGTCACATGGATTCATAAGCAGCTCGTTTATTGGACAGAGTTTTGGTAACCTGTCATCCTGCGAGGTTTGAGATTTTGGCAGCGGACGGGAAGTCAAAAACAAATCCGATTCCAGTCCCTGTAACTTTAGCTAAGCATGATGGACTTGTCTGCACTCTGTGTCATGATTTACCTTCCCTGGTGTTCATACCAGTTAGGAACACAAGAAAAATAGCTGAATACGAGCATCAGTCCAAACTGCGGGTTGTCCATAGTTCATTTTGTTATGCTAGACTTTCCAAGTATGAGAATCTGGCTATCAGATGTCAGCACCCGTCTCCTAATACCTATAAAATCTTGCATTTTGCTGTTTCCTGTCGTTGGTTCGGATTGCGTTCACATTCCTAACGAACCGAACCGCATCGCACTTGGAAGCGGACCGAGTCTCGCACTTTCAGGGTTCTCTGAGCGGTTATTTGGTGTTATCCGAGTTCAAAGGGCATTCTTCTCATGTGCCCAAACAAACCGAACTAATAAATAATAATAAATGCTCAAGAGTTCAAATAAACCGCTCAAAACATGCTTGATGTTAACGTGCCCTAAATGTCCCTGCGCCATGTCTGTTGGTATGAACTTACACCAATATGTGAATTGTTGATATGTATAAATGGACAAATTCTTTAACATTTACTGTACATGGCAAATAAACTGATTCTGATACTGATGCTGATTCAGATGATGAGTGATCTCTCTATAGGGATTTTGGTGGATAGGTGGGGATCTTTGGCTCTTCGACTCATCTTAGGGCTAAGTGGGCTAAGGTGCATACGATAGACATTTTTGGTTATAAGTTCCTCTTGTATCTTCAAACTCAGCATCTCTTTTATAAGGTCTTGCGTCATGGTTCTATAAGGTTTCATTAAGTCGGGGGT
Organism: Centroberyx affinis; assembly: GCF_046629955.1. Lineage (NCBI taxonomy): Eukaryota > Metazoa > Chordata > Actinopteri > Beryciformes > Berycidae > Centroberyx > Centroberyx affinis. The sequence continues at coordinate 170,495 of NW_027282305.1, read as the reverse complement.
TCAAATCCCCCTCAAGACCTGAGTCACATGTCATGTGGGCCTGTGTAGCTTAATGAGCGGAGGGTAGAGCGTTTCATCCCCAGCTCCAGGCCAAATATAGGAGTGGGAGGGAAGAAGCAGGGAGCCAGGATAGGGTGTGTCTTTGAAGCCAAATCCCGACAAAGTGGGGGAATGGTGCAGTAGTCACCACACCCAAATCTAATCTGCCCGGTAAAAGTGGCAATTAATTACGTCAATTGTAGTAAAATTCAGCTACAATATATACATTTGATCCTATTTGAGGTTTTATGCTTCATTATCTCAATTAAATGGTGTAATGATGCACGAGCCAGCTGAGCCCGGATTGATCCTTGTGTTAATACATTACTTCTAAACTGGTGTAGCTGACTGGCTACAGGCTCTCGAGGCTCAAATACACAAAATCAATGCCACCAATGTGACAGGAACAAGCTGCAAGGAAGTAGTGATGAAAGTTGGTTTCAGGCTGCGTTTGAGGAACAAACGACACATATTTCTTCTATGAATATCAGTGGGAAGAAGATGGAGGAAACACAGCCACGAAAAACTCCACTTACCTGGAAAGGCTCATTCGTCCTCTACTGATTAGCAAAATAGCAAGATGAAAAATAATATCCTCTAGGTTTAGAGCCAGGATGCGGAGGCACGGTTATGTTGACAGTCATATGTAAAAATGACCTTTTTCCGGCTGCTGGCCGCGCTCGCTGAGTCGACTACGGCTGAGCTTTGAGATGATGAATGTGTTTTTCAGAGTGGGAGACGTGTCAGACATTAATTTTCCACCAGCCAACTAACTGATTTCTCTAGCACCCAAAACATATTACTGCTCATTCCTTGGCCCTGACACTTTACCACTGTAAAACACCCTCTAAGACTTACTAATGGGTATAATCATAGTGTGGGTGTGTGAGAGACAGATGCTTATGTGGCATAGATGACAGAGATAGAGACTGAGAGGAGAGAGACATCATGTTTTGGGTTTTTTTATCTGTTCCCAGTATATTCTGCTTTTATTGAATAACACTGCTGCAGTTTGGCTCTATCACCAAAAGGAAAAATCAAGTTTTGCTCTCTTTTCAGCCGTCTTTCAATTACAAGGAAGCAGTTGGCTGAGAGAAACCAGAGATTTGGTACTAATGCAGGATAGATGCATGAAGTCGGACCTCTGCAACAGCTTCTACGGTAGGAACTGGTTGAATAGCGTGTGTCGTTTTAAGTATGAAACTACATATTGTCCATATTGTCAAATGTGGACAGATTATATTTTATCATGTCATATCGTGGCAGAAGTCTTTGCACAGCCGAATGTGGCGATGTCCTGCTACATTAGCGCTTCTCTCTGTCTCTGTCTGTGTGTGTGTGTGTGTGTGTGTGTGTGTGTGTGTGTGTGTGTGTGTGTGAGCGGCTCCCTGCCTCTTTTGTTGAGAGTGTTTAAATAAGTCGAGGCCGGGGGAAGGGGAGGAGAAGTTTTCGGGAGCCGGGAGATGATGTATCTGCCCCCCTCCACCCCCCCCCCTGCTCAATCCTTCACTGTCTCTCTTTCTTTTAAAATCATCTCTGCTACACTGGGATGGTTCGGGGCCTTATATCATACCACAGATGTTACAGTTAAACAGCTGTGACATATGAGAGCTTCAGGGTGTGTGTGCATGTGTGTGTGTGTGTGTGTGTGTATGAGTGAATGAGTGAGTGTGCAAATGCATGCACACGCCTGTGAGTGTGCATGTGCATGGTGTGTGTCTCCATTTTTTATCAATACAAACAGTGTAAAATGAAGACCCGCCGGAGATGGATCAATAAGACAAAGGAGGACAATATGTTTGCGTGTGTGTGTGTGTGTGTGTGTGTGTGTGTGTGTGTGTGAGTGGGGAAGCCATCTTGGTTGTCACTCACCGATGCAGGTCTTGCTGTCTGAGTGCAGAGCGTACTTCTGGTGGCAGCCACACACCGGCCCCGAGTCCGTGTCGTCACACGTGTGCTGGCAACCGCCGTTTCCATAGTTACAGGTCACTGAAGACAACACACACACACATTCATGTCTCACAGATGTCTTGTACACCTAACAAACGGAACATAACATTTTAAAAGGCTCCACTAATTCATTGTCGGCTACCGCTTATGATATGGAGAGGCAGTCGGGGCCAAATTTACCAGACGGAAGCCCCCGAGGGACATTCCTAATGTGGGGTAATAAAGAAGCAAAACGATGCCTGGCTGGAAAAAGGTTCTCGACATGACAGGCGGGACAGCAGACAGAGAGCTGGGCCAGAACGGGATGGAGGGAGGGGAAGGAGAAGGGAGAGAGAAAAATGGGGAGAGAGAGAGAAAGTGAGAGGGAGAGAGAAAAAGGGAGAAAGAGGAGAAATATTGGGAGAGAGAGAGAGGAAGAGAATTAGGGGATGGTGGAGAGAGAAGGAGAGGGAAAGAGAGGATGAGGAAGAGAGAGGAAAGATGAGAGAGACAGGGAGAAAGAGAGAGAAAGAAAGTTTTTATTTCACACTTGCTTTGGCAATGTAAATGTATGTTTCCCATGCCAATAAAGCCCCTTTGAGTTGAATTGAATTGAATTGAATTGAATTGAATTGAAAGAGAGAGAGAGGGATAAGGAAAGAGAGGGTGTGGAGAGTGGAGGATAGAGAGATACAGAGAGAAGCAGGACGGTGGGGAGAGAGAGAGAGAGAGAAAGACAAGATGAGGAAGCGCAACAAGGAGAGAGGGGAAGAGGAGATAGAAAGATTGGGAGAGAGAGAAAGACAGGGGCAGAGGTAGAATAAAGAGGGCGAGAGACAGGATGAGGGAGAGAGAAAGTCGGGGAGAAACGCTGCATTCAAGTGGTGTTGGATTTACGGTCTGAACAGGTTTCGGACCAGGAAATGCCACATGAACACCTTATTATGTCGGAGAAATCGGGATTGTAGATGCAGCACAGATTGAGAGTTTCCAACATGGCTGAACAGAGCGCAGTCACATGTGAACGTAAGAAATTTCATACAATAAAGCCGAAAATTAACCACAAGTACAAATTTTAAGTTTTGAATGATTTAAGTATACACCTATAACATTCAATTTCGTTTGGTATTCACATTCATAATCCCCTGAAATAGCTGGAGATTGCTTGCTAGCTAGGCTATCGCTAGCTCGATTGCTAACGTTAGCCTATAGAAAGCTGGCAAAGTGTGTAGTTGAGGAAATGTTCTCCAAATTTCCGACCGAACTACTCAGATGGCCGAGTCGTGACGTATTCCCGACTCGGAGGAAAGTACGACCCGACTTCACTTGAATGCAGGGAAAGAGAGGAGAGGGGGAGAGAGTGAGGAAGAGAGAGAGAGAGCGGAGGAGGAAAGAGAGGAGCGACAGGAGTGAGAAGGACAGGAAGAGAGAGGTAGAGAAAGGTAGAGAGGAAGAGAATGAGAGGAAGAGAGGAAAAAAAGGGGGAGAGAGGGAAAGGGAGAAAGAGGAGATTGTAAGATTGGGAGAGAGGGAGAAAGAAAGAGAGGAAGGGGGTAAAACAGAGAGGGCGACAGGAAAGATAGGAAGAGAGAGGGAGACAGAAAGAGTGAAAGAGAAGCAGAGAGTGAGGAAGAGAGAAAAAAGAGGGAGAAAGGCAGAAGCGAGGTGAGAGAAAGAGGGAGACCGGAGGAAGAAGAAGAAGAAGAGGTGTTTGAGTGTGTGTGTGTGTGTGTGTGTGTGTGTGTGTGTGTGTGTGTGTGTGTGTGTGTGTCCAGCCCTAACTGCCATTTCTTTCATCACGTGTTTACGGCCGCCCCGCGTCGCCGCTAATGAAATATCACCACAGCGGCCCGGTCCTCTGCAGCGGGGACGCATTAACTGCCTTGTTTTTTTTTTTCGTTTTTTTTTTCTTTTCTTTTTTTGAGGATTTCACAATGTTAACACTCTCACCGACTGAGGAGAACAGGATGTGTTGCCAGAAAAAAAAAAAAAAAAAAAAAAAAACAAGTGTAACTAAAAGCTTATTTTTCCCCTCTCGAAAAAAAAACAGCAGCTCTAAATTCCATGGCTGCAGGCGCTCGGCGTGAAGAGTGAGAAGTGGCGATGGAGAGGCGAGGGAGCTCTAAAGACAAGCGAGCTCTCTCCACTGAATCCTTCAACGCCTTTCGCCCCGGCCTCGCAACGGGCGAAACGAGTCGGGTATTAAATGTCCGCCCTCGTATTTCAGAAGTGAAAGCCTACTGGAACTTTTTCATCATCGCTATTACAGATGTTTATCACGGGAACGGTTTAGATCCCTCATCGCGACGGTATGTAATCTCAATAAAATTAAGGATAAAATAAAGTGTTAATACGCTGCCGGTATGCGGATAACAATAATTTTAAAATAACTTTTAAATTTTAAAATAAGTAACTCGTAAGTCAGTTGCCTAAAGATTAATAGATGACGGAAAACGTTTTGAGCACTTAAAGCGTTGCATTAATGTTACTTTTTATAGCCATGTGGGACGTGTCATTTTCAACACGTACATGCGTGTAGTTTGGGACAATATGGGAACATATGCTAATAATGGCATGGTTTGTGCCAGTATGTGTTGTTATGAACATATTCTCAGTTGAAAAGCAACATACATGTGTGTTATCCTTAACTAGACACAAGGATGTGTTGAAAATGTTGCATCTTTGCCATTAGACAAAGATATTTGATACCGTCTCTCTAATGTAAAATAAACTGGGATTTGTTGTTGCTTTTAAATTGAATTACTGATTCTAAATTGAGTAATAGATCATACCCGAGTAGATAATGTTTTTAGTTTCTTCTCACCACTAGAGATAGCTGTCGACATTAAAATAACGTTAAATAAATAGGATATATTATACATTATCATTCTGGGTCTGTCTCTGATTCTGTCTGTAGGCTACTTAGCCTAAACTCTCCCCGTTTGCATGAAATTTGCTTTTCAATGATGTTCAGGACATTTTGGGGTGTGTACCGTTTACTGTGGGTGTGTTGTAGGGGCGAGGTCAGGTTCAGGCTATCAAGGTGAAGCTAGCGGCCGCAGCACAACAATGGCTGAAAGCAGTACAATTTACAATTACAATTTCCCATTTGACAGACGTTTTTATCCAAAGCGACGTACACATGAGATTTTAATACAACACAAGCAAGGATCTAGTCAGGAGAGTAAGTGCCATAAAGCTAAGTTCTGGTCCAACAGGACAGAGGTGCTACAAGGCAGTGCATACAGGCAGATAAAGTGGGGTTTTTTTGTTTTTTTTATTTATAGATTACACAGTGAGAAGGTGTTCACTAAAGAGCTGGGTCTTTAGCGTTTTCTTAAAGATTGAGAGGGACTCTGCGGATCGAATGGCGTTTGGTAACTCGTTCCACCACCGAGGAACCACAGAAGAAGAGTCTGGCTAGAGACTTAGGGCCTTGGCAGAGCGTAGTGGGCGGGAGGGAGCGTAGACCTGAATGAGGAGGAGTTCAGGTAGGTGGGAGCCGTTTTGATTGCTGCTTTTTTTAGGCGAGTAAGAACCCAAAGAACAGCGAAGCTAAACGTGCAGCAGACTAAACCAATTCAAAAACTTTTTACTGCAGACTGGCTGCCTTCACCGTCTGCTTCTTTACGGACGCTGGCTGCCTCAGACTAGACGTCGTTTCAAAGCAGACAGCTCATCAATATGAGTGTCGGGGCGGGAACTTGACCAACTGAGAGGGAGGAGGGTGAGACTGACAGCACACTTCGCTGACTCGAGGCAAAAAGTTGCATTTTGCGGTTTTAAAATATCTGTCGATTAGCATTGTGGCCAAGTTTGTGTGAATTTGTGGCCCCTCGAAAAATTTTCCAACCAGGCTCCCAGAGTACGTCTCTATTTCTGTATCCAGGGATGATTTGTGCAGGTGGAGACCCGGGGGAGTCCTGCTGCTCTCCCAGGAGATACGTAACACCACACCTGCTCTTTTCCTCCACACACACACACACACACACACACACATATCAACATAGCTGCTTCGAGCCTGGTTCTGCCTCTGGAGTTACGAGTTGAACCAACAAACCCAACAAATAAGAGGCCAAGGGGTGACCTGGATGCTGATGCACTTTTCTAGGGTATATGTGTACAGTCTGTGCATATGTGTGTGTGTGTGTGTGTGTATATGCGTGTTTGTGCGTGTAGTGAGGGCGGAGATGTGGGGTCAGGCGTGGCAACATACATGTACAGTCTTTCTGGTTGTTGGCGAGCTCGAACCCGGGACGGCACTCGCAGGACACGCCCCCCTTGCCTGGAGCCTCCCTGCAGATGTGGGCACAGCCATGCTCCTTGTTCATGCAGTTCATCCCATCTGAGGGAGAGGAGAGAGAGAGAGAGAGAGACAAAAAGAGAGACAGGATATCATTTAGAATCATTTGAAATTAGCGGATGAGTAACCTAAGGCTGTAACTTGGCAGAAAAAACTGTCATTTCCGTTGTCACACTTTAATTAAGACAGCAGAGAGCATGTTTACCGTTTCACCACACAGTGATGTGGTTTTGTCACATTATGGGCCTGATACCCACAGTGGCCATTTTGAACTTTTATCACACTCGGGGTGGTCTCCATGAAAGAGCGAGTACAGCCCAGAGCCATGTTCTACTGCTGTGAACCAAGATGCATATCATGTGAATGTCCCTTGATAACCCACTTAGTCACCACACTTGCTGTATATACTGTATATATTTTCAGGAATCTCTTCTTCTTTCTTTGTCTGTCTAAATGCTTGCATATTGCACCGCACCAACCTCACCGAGTCAAATTCCTAGTAGGCTATGTGAAAATGTACCTGGTGAAAATAAATAGATAAATCTGATTCTGATTCTGATGTCGGGAGTTCAACAAACATTTGTCATGTCACAGATTCCCCACTGAGAACTGTATTAGAAAGACGAAGAATGAGGTTTTTGGAATTTGATAACTGTTAAAGTCTATCTGAAGACCTCACTTATGTGATGAAGTAATGCTAGTTTTATATGCCTGTCTTCTGGGTAGAGTTTCCCACGCAATTTCCGGCTAAGTGACGTAAATTCATACACATTTCAGAAGCTAGGTATCAAATTTCATAAATATCTATACACATTTAAGCATATAAAACACTAAGTTACGAACTTAGTCACGAACAAGAAGCCGTAAGTCTTAAATCCCACTTTGGGCGACAGTTACTTCATGTAGAGAATCGGTGAGTACAGAGCCTGCACTTCTTACAAGTATCTGTAACATTGTGAAGGTACAGGAAGGGTTAATAAAGGGTTAATATCGAGTATATGAATACACCGACACGGACGAAAGTAAGTGTCCGGAATTGGATACAAATTTTGAATCTCAAAAATAGATGCTCTATCATCCATTTCCAAGAAAATCAATGTAATTCAAGGTAAAAGCGATATTAAACTTTAAAAAAGACAGATGGAGGATTGATAATTTATGAGAAACATCAACGAAAACAGTACAGGATGAAATATATTGGTATATAATGTAAGTTAAATTTGTTGTTAGCTTCAGCCGAGCAGTCTGGTGGGTCAAAGACACATTTCAACTGTGATTATAACTACGTTATCGGTTGCTGTGTAAACTCTTGTGCTAGTTAGCGATATTTCTTGTTTTCTCCTGTTTTTTTTTTTTTATCTTATCTCCTGTATCTCTCTTATTTATGTACACTACTTTGAAGAAATGTTTCCAGACAGTACACATGCTTAGGCAGCTGTTGTATAAAAGCTAGGGCTGAACAATTAATCGAAATTTTAGCGAAATCGCAATATGGCCTACTGCAATTTTCAAATCACAGGAGGCGCAATATTTGTTAAAGGCGAAATGTGTGTCAAAATACCATTTTAAATTAAATACTGTCGTGCTGCAGAGATGTCCTGGCCTACACATCATATTCTACAGACTTAAGAAAACATCTTTGTTTGGTACAGATCCCTGCAAAAATCACACCATAATCATTTTAATACGTTTTTCAATGAAAATGAGAATAATGATGTAAAAATTATCATTCCCTCTAATATCACAAATCATATCGCAATTGCAATATCAGTCAAAATAATCACAATTAGATATTTTTTCAAAATCGTTCAGCTCTAATAAAAGCCATAATGTGTTCTTTTGGTGATGATGATGAGGACTTTGGTGCTGCAGCTCCGCCTCGTACCTGCTGCGTCAGCGTTACACCCATAATCACAGTAAAGAACGCCCTCTCGGGTGTTAATGCTGTAAGCACAACTGACGGTTCTAGCTGTAAGTCTTCAGCACAAGAGGCGACAGTGGGGCGACTTGTATCTGAAGACCCGTGGCCTCTCTGGACAGAAGACAAGCTGAACAGCCGAGGCTTATCAAACCACTGTTTTCCTCTCCTAATTGCTAAAAGCCCGCTCTCTAACATCCTGCCAGAAGGTCTCTCTCTCTCTCTCTTTCTCTCTCTCTCACACACACATACTCCCAGACACAAATACACACACACTAAAATCCACACACATTTTTCCTCCCCTTCATCAGCATCAATTAAAACCCAGAGCCTTAATTTATGATTCTGCTCAGCCCAGGTCCTCCTCAGCCGGTGTTGATCCGATCCGAGGCTCCTTCCTGACATTGACATGGCTGGCCATCTCTCCACCCATCCCTCCATCTTTCCTCCCATCCCTCCATCCCTTCGCTCCTGCACCCGGGCCTGCGTTTGATGTGGTCTCACTCTAGCCCTGGTGATTTACAGAGCGCACCGTGACACTGATATCTGAACTAGGCCAGTGTTTAAATCTTCATTAGATCGGGGAGAGGAGGTTGGGGAGGTGGGGGAGGGAGGCGGAGAGACGGAGGGCCAAGGCTCTCCGGAGAGGCGAGCGGAGAGGAGAGAAGCCAGCCAAAGATATCACTAAACTCCGGGAAGAGGCTGGGAAAAGTCAGACGGAGCGTTTGGGAGTGTGCGGATGTCTCCTCGTCGTGGCACAATCAGATGTCTTCACTCACAAAAGATGGTTTGTGTGTATGCCTGTGTGTGTGTGTGTGTGTATGTGTGTGTGTGTGTAATTGTGCGTGTACATCTATGCGTGTAAGTTGATGAAAGTTTTAGATATCAAGATGTTTTTGTTTTTTACTTATTTCACCTTCATTGCTTCACACTCAGAAATTGGGGTAGGGCTGCAACTAACGATTATTTTCATTGTCAATTAATCTGTCGATTATTTTCTCGATTAATCGATTAGTTGTTTGGTCTATAAAATGTCAGAAAATGGTGAAAAATGTGGATCAGTGTTTCCCAAAGCCCAAGATGACGTCCTCAAATGTCTTGTTTTGTCCACAACCCAAAGATATTCAGTTTACTGTCATAGAGGAGTAAAGAAACCAGAAAATATTCACATTTAAGAAGCTGGAATCAGAGAATTTTGACTTATTTTTCTTAAAAAATTACTCAAACCGATAGTTGGTGATTAATTTAATAATTGACAACTAATCGATTAATCGATTAATCGTTGCAGCTCTAAATTGGGGATTCAGTTCCTTGCATGCTCAAGTGCGCCCAACACGCCACAAACACACACACACACACACACACTCACACACAGTATTTTGCTAAATGGTCCAGGATTCAAACCGGCAATCTTCTGGTCAAACTCTGCTACTCATGCCCACCATTCAAAGTTCTTGTTTAAGAGGGAAGTTTGAACATGGAAACACACAGCACACAAATAGCACACTACTTAACGATTTTCCAGCAACATAAAAGCAGAGTGTATATTCAGCAGACTATGCACTCACACTTCTCGTGTCCAGAAATGGGAGTGTTAGGCAGGAGAGGAGGATGGAGGAAAGAGGGTGTCTGTCTCTCTCAGGACTCCAAGCACAACAAAATGGACTTCCTCAAAAGGACTTTCCTGTCACCGAGACATCATCATCATTTTGTTTCCCACTCCACTTTCTTCACATCTTTGCCAAGACCTCTTAGCGTTCAGTTTAGTGTTGGGGGCACCCTCGTCTTGAGGAGGTGTGGAGTGAATACACTGATATATTGTACATATAATATGAAATAGATGCAGCCTGTGTTCTTTGTTCCTTCAGTGCAGCCAAAAGCCAATTTTCATTTTTCAAAGCCAATCTACTGTCGCTTGTTCCTGTCACATCAGTGGCATTTCGGATATGCAAGTCAAAACCCTGTAAAGTAACGCTAGTGTCAAGTCTGTAGTTGGTTCTGCCAGTCAGAATTAACGCATTATTATGAGAGTGAGAGAAAGTGAGAGAAAAATGTTTCCTCACCATGAAAGGATTACACGGAGGAGACGTAAAGGGCAGATCAGGGTGGAGCCTTCAGCTTCAATAACCTGGGCTCAATTCCCAGCTCATGCAAAGAATTTTCATACCATGAGTGAAATTTTCATTTTAAGTAAAAGTTTTTCTTAGTTAACTATGGCCAAATGGTAACATTAACCTGAACCAAATTGTGTTAATTGCCTGATCTTAACCAAAGTTTTAGTTGCCTAAACCTACTCTAACCTTAACCAAAGTTGTTTCACTTCCATAAATTAGCCTTTTCACGTAACAGACAGGTGAAAATGGCGTGTCCAACCTGGACACGACTGACATAATCCTTTCATGGTTGAGGAACGTAATCTTCACTTTATTCATGTCCACCACATATAATCCACATTTCAGAGTTTGTGCTCATTTCATAAAATGTTTTGATTCTGTGTTGAACATTGTGGTGTTTCAGCGAATAACTAATGAATTATGGTCTACCGCACAATTATGAAGGATTGGATCATTAAATTGAAATCCAACTGAATCCAAATAGAATCAAATAAGTTATAGCTGATTTGCATCTTTACCTATTTTAGTTCTGCATTAGTGTGTTAGTTCTGGCCACAACTGCAACATTCCCCTACTCCATCCAGACTTGGCTTCAAAGACACCCACCCCCCCACCCCCTGGGTGAATAACGTCCCTCTGAGGGGCCCAAGGGCCCTTCATGTGCCTCATTAAGGTGCCATTCCCCCTGGAGAGTCCCCTTCACAAACAAAGAGTCCTTTCTTAAATCAAACACTTCCATTCTCGCTGCCCACTCCCAACACGAACATTTCATCAAAGTCCAAACTCAAAGGACCCAAATGTTGAATGGAGATGCTGCATTTACATTTCCGATTCACAAAACATCAAACACAATCCACCCCCCTGCTCAACATTATATTATTCGGACAGTATAGTTCAGTTCACATGAAATATGTAGGGAGGTAGGGAGGTACTGCTGTTGAGTGGTCCAGTTTGGTCCCTATACAACTCAGGAAACTGGCAGCGCAATGAATCCAGGGGAAAAAAAACTTTGAGTTAAACAGTTGGCAAAGCATGCATTAGCCCTGTTTTAAAACTAAATTCATAAGAAAGCAGTGTGTCTAACTCCATCTATAGTCAATTTAAACCTGGGAGAAGTCAAATAAACGCAGGGAGAGGGAGACGGCGGAGGAAGGCCCGGGACTCAGCACAATCGAGCCTGAAACAGCAAACAGAGGGGCGGCCGTGAGCCGTGGCCTCTCCGATGTGACGAGACGGCGAGGCCGAGGAGCAGAGCCTGCAGCCCCCTGACACGTTCACTTGTCAGGCCTGAAAACCCACATGGGTCATTGGATACATATTCAGCCATATCTGATGTCAAGCTCTGTTTAGCTCAACGTCAACGTCCGCCCGCTGATGACCGAGATACAGACAGGAAGAGAAAGAGGAGAAGAGAAGAGAGACAGATGAGAGCTCTGATTTGGAGAGGACATAGATGGATTCATATGAAAATGGAATAAGCATAAAAGTGACTACAAGAAAAACTCAACGTATCCATTTTGGGAAAAAGAAGTTGCTACCTGAAATCCAGCAGTCAATATTTCAACAACACAGATGATTTTATTCACAAAATCATAATTTTTGTAAGCAGGGATGATAGGATGGCTCATGGCGTTAAAGGCAAGCTAACCCTTACGGTAATAATCTGGAACATTTTCATAGAAATACATGTCTGTTTTGCAACTAACACAATAGTGATTCAACCTACACCCAAGCTTAGCTGTCAAATCATCAGCAAGCATGCTAGCTTGACTGTTAGGCTACATAACTAAACTTCTGTATCTCTTTCCTTCTAGAAATCTAAGCAAAATGACTGTTAGACGCAGCCAAAAAGATAATAAGAGATAGCCAATTACATTAGGGTAATATCGGCATTTTAAGCAACTAATGTTACCGCATTGAAGTTGCTGTTAGCTAGCAATGCTAACGTAAAGAGTAAAGCTTGTTACGTTACAGAATCTCTGCAAAGACAAAGGAAAACGAGATAGTGCCAAGATAGTAAGCCTCAGGAACATAACTGAACACACTTACATTATACTGCTGTTGGAAAAACAATGACAAACCTCCGAACTATGTGAAATGTCCTGCTAAATTCTGCTTTTGTGTGTCTCTTCCTTATCATTCTGTTCTATGGTTGATTGTTGATCAGTTAGCTCTAGTTTGGCTCATTCTCTGTAAAGTCCTTTGAGACATGCTTGTGATAAAGACTTGTAGAAATAAACAAACTTGAACTTGAACTTCAACGGGTGTATAGGGCGCATCTATAATGTCTGTTAGTTGGGAAGAGATGGGACTTTCTTCGTTTGCAGCCCCACTTTGATTTACGCTGATAAGACGGGTGTATTTTTACCTAAAAAATCTTGCTGAGTGCAGCTTTAATGTGTTTTACTTTCATGCCAGTAATTATTTTGTGAGAATTTTGGATATCTCACTTTAGATTGAAACTCTTCAATTAATAATCAAGAGGTACAGAGGTCGACTTGGTGCAGTTTCTCCGCTCTGGCTCTGTGCGCTCCTTTGTTTAGATTGGGGAGGTCAGCCGGTTTACAACTACTGAATCTCCTCGCTAGGATCCCACAGCAGGTCCAGATAAAACACTAGACACGTCCTCCTGGCCCGGGACCATAGTAAGAGCCCCCAGGCCACAGTCTCTCTTTCTCTCTCTCTCTCTCTCTCTCTCTCTCTCCCTCTCTCTCTCTCTCTCTCTCTCTCTCTCTCAGGAGCCCCTACTCCAAATGAGGTCCAAGCATATCACAGCCATGTTATTACAACCTGACTCTCACAGCGTTACACCCCAAAGCCCCAAAAGTCTGGCTGGCAGAGAAAACGGGAGACAGAAAATAAAAGAGGAGTGGAGTGAAAGAGAGAGAGAGAGAGAGAGAGAGAGAGAGAGAGAGAGAGAGAGAGGGAGAGAGCAAAACAGAAACAAGGACGGAGACGGAGAAAGAGAGGCAGGAAGAGGAAAGGAAGCTGGAAGAGAGACAGATGGAGACAGAGAGGTATAATTTAGAGCCTCGGGGTCGCTCTCCTCCCTGTTTCCTCTGAGGCAGATGAGGGATGAGGTGATGCTGAACGCCAGTCATACAACCTGATCTCCTCCTGGTCTCCCACCACAGGGAGAGAGAGAGAGAGAGAGAAAGAGAGAGAGAGGGAGAAAGAGAGAGAGAGGCATAAACTGTGCTTCCAAATTCTACGCATACTTCTGAAAATATTGCAAAAAATAGAATGCAAAAATTAGATGCGTTTCCATCACAGCATTTGAAGCAAACAAATAGGCTACTGTTAGTCCTACTAAAAAGGGTAATCTACTTTTTTTTGTAACTGTTAATAAAACACATCCACAGTTAATGGAAAGAGTATTTTAAGAGTGTTTTTATGTCAGATAATGTTGGCTTGCGTCATAATCAACATTTCAATACTATTTCAATACTGTTGTTTTTCTAAACGTTTAATACTTTCAATAAAATGTGTCCTGAAAGCTGAAATTCCATTATAACACCACCTCCAGAGGGCCTATACGTATAGATGGCACACGGATTGGAATAGTTAAAAGAGGGAAGGAGGAGGATTGGAATACATGGTACAAATCTATAACTTATTTTCTGAGATTTTAGACAATTTCTCACTTATAAAGATATATATATGGAGAAAGAGAAACAGAGAAATGACAATACAGCGGACATATAGGAACTACTATCCGACATCTCATCCTAATATCTGCCTCAGGCCTGTATATGTGTGTGTGTGTGTGTGTATTCCTGTACACGTGTGTGTTTGTATATGCACACCGGCTAATGACCATGTGCATGCCTGTGTGTGCCCACACACGTATGGATTACCAGTGTTTGTACTGTGACTGCATGGCAGGCACAAAGCCACCCATAAAGCGCTCCACTTAAAAGGCCTCTTTAAAATAAACCTTTTAAAAAGCCCCAAACGCAATATCAAACGGGAAGTTCCTTTCAAAGAGTGCGTACAACAATTTATAATGCTGCTACAACTTCCTCTTCAAAGACGGCTCCGGTGCAGACGGGCTGAGAGACCGGTTCCAGCTTTCAAGAGACATGAGAAATTATAGATTTTAAGGTTATTTTCACATTTCTAGTTCAATTTTATTTTTATATCTAGACACGACATCATTAAAGGAAACAACATCAATCTGTGATGTTCAGTGCGTTCTAGAAGTTAATTTGTTATGAAGTGTTGTAATTTAACTTTTCCCTCAATCTACCTCGTCTACATTCCTACATTTCCCAGAATGCCTTTCAACAACCCCAAGAGAACGTGCCTGAACTTGTTCCGTTCAGCTGACAATTATATGTGTAGTGATAGCATAGTACGGTGATACCCAATAGGTGGCCAAATGTCTGGCCCGCGCCGACCCATTGGCACTTACGTGAACGCACCTGTCATAACGTGTGAAATAAAGTGCGCACTGCTCTACTTTATTTTGACCTCATCCCACACCGTACACTTGACCTACGCCCCCGTAGCGCTCCTCCACTAGACAGCGCATCTCAGCAGCTAGCCGCCTGTCATCCCGTCATGGCCAGAGACTAGTACTCCACCCCACCTCACTTTCCAAATGTTGAGTCATTCTGGCCAATAAACTAAACTTCTGTTGCAACATTTCAGTCTGTAATAGTTTTCAATAATCTTGATGAAATCTGGCTAAAGTTCATCTCTTGTGTAAGAAATTACTGTTCAACACTGAGGAACTGTAAAAGTAAAAAGTAAAATAATTAAATGGTTGGTTTTGGACTTATTTTGTTTCAAGTCCATCTCTTGTTTCAAGAGTGAATGTGTGATCCTCAACACAGGCTTTGAGAATCCCAGGCCTAAATTTACCACTACCACCACCACCACCACCACCACCACCACCACCACCACTACTACTACTACTACTACTACTACTAATAATAACAATAATAATGGTAATAGCAGCAACAACAATATCTGCACATAAAACAACTTTTATTGGCGCAATGGGAAAAAAAAACCCTGGACGTTTTGGCCCTTGGCTTGGCATGCTTGACATCTTTTGGCCCTTGGGGAAAACTAATTGGGGAACCCTGGCATAGTAAGAGCAAGAGAGTGAGTTTTTTCAGTTGACAAAAAGTAAGTGTCGTGCCCCTTACTCAAAACTCAACATGTCTTGTGGCTGCATTGCATTCTGGTCTATTGAGGCTGATTGTTGATCGTCGTTGTAAAATTGGTGAATCTACAAAGAAGCTCTCGCTCTGTGGGGCATGACACCAAAACCTGACGTTTACCGCTGATGTTTTAGATCACCGAAACATTTTATGCTATTAAACTCCATTGTAGCTGCTGGAAATATCCCGTCATGTGGTCTACGTTTGTCCAGTTATGCACAGAAATAAGAAAAACACACCACCAAACAACAAAATGGGGCCCAGAAATGGAAGGTACATCACCAATAGCTGTTTTTTTTAACAGCGTTAAAGTGTTTTAGGATGAATGTTTCCTTTAACTTGGAAGGCTTGTGTAACTAAAGCTTACCAAGGCCATTTAGAGTTAGGTATATGATGAAGTGTGACTAAATATTCTTTCAGAGTATTGCGATACTTTCAAAAGTGGGTTGTGTGAAAAGTCCCGTTGGAGGAAAAGGCTCGCCACAGAGTCAAAGTCCACACTCTTATCCCCCCCCACCCACCCCCCTTCCCTCCCCTCTTCCATCCATGCCCTTGTAAATGCCATTTTAATTGAAATCTGTCAGACGCTGGCTGTGTGTCTCTCTCGCCGGTCCGCTGAAACCACAATGCTATAGGTGCTAAGCCATGAATTTCAATGAGCGCTTTTCTTCAACTCGCTGCATTGAAGTCCTTCAGCTGAGGACTGTGCCGTTCTAATAACCCTCCCCAATCTCTTCCTCAAACACTAGGGGAAACGGGCACGACACACACACACACACACACACAGACATCCCTCTCTCCGATTCTTTTACTTTCTCTCTCTCGCTCTGTCTCCACTGATATCACAGTAAAACGACTTATAAAGGTGCTACATGTAGCTTTTGAACATCAATAAAATCATTATAACATTAATTTTGAGACATTAGGATAATTAGTGTAAACAATCGGCGAGAAGATTAGCAGGCTCTACTCTGTATTGTACATTGTGTGCCACCAAGTCGGATTTAGCGGGAAACCGCTTTACGGCACAAAACAGGAAGAGGGCGCTGTTCTTCCAGAGCAAACGGAGCTAAAGCTTTCAGAGTTTCTCGCAATGTCAGATGGCGGAACGAGTGTGAGGCTGATGGAAAAATCACCTCCAACATGTTTATCCTAGTTCAGTAAAGCCAAATAGAAAAGAAACACAGAGCGACGACAGGGAGAGAGGAACAAGTAGCAACGGCAACGGGGTTTATGGGAAATGTAGTCTTGATTTTGAGAAACACTAACAATACCACTGGCATGATTTAGAGACTACCAATCGTTTCAACCATGGAAAAAAAAAAGAAGAAGGGGGGTGTTGGCATTAAGAGACCATCAAGTACAAAACAGGTAACGGAAAAGTTCAGAATACAAAATCAAAACAAACAAAAATATAGCTGTGAACAGCAATACACAGATTCCATGTATGTCGCATGTCGCACAATGGTCTCATTTGTTTACGGTATTATACCAAGGTATCACAACTGATTCGACAGCGATATACTGATGTTTAAAAATGCTCCACATAACACCTTTAATTTACAAACAGTCTCTCCCCTCGTGCCTTTGAGCAACAGCTACGGCATGAAAGCAGCAGCGTTTACATCCAGGCTGGATGGGCCGGTGAGTGGGCTGAGCAGAGTTCAGTGTGTTAAGTTAACAGAGTCCAGCTGCTAACGTTAACGAGAGGAAAAACTTTTTGGGGGGACTGTTTGATACACACAACCCTCGGTATGGCTGCAAAGCGTGTGTGTGTGTGTGTGTGTGTGTGTTAGAGAGAGAGAGAGAGAGAGAGAGAGGGAGACACACACACAGGTCCCGGCTGAAGACCATGTAAACAGATGCTAGTTTCCTGTAAAGGGTGGGAAAAGATGAGACAGGAGAATGTTTGCTTCGTGTGTGTGTGTGTGTGTGTGTGTGTGTGTGTGTGTGTGTGTGTGCGTGTGTGTGCGTGTGTCGGGGGCAGCAGAATCCACTCCCCTGCTTCCCCGATTTGTGTTTGCTACTGAGCAGACACACACTGGGTCAGCTCCACTCCCTCGTATTAAACATTTCCACTGGCCAAAGACAAACTCTGGCCTAAAAATACAGCGGGGGGAGCTTTGAGGAAAAAACAGAGAAGGACGGAGGCAGGAGAAGAAAAAAAAAAAAATGTCTTCCATCTTCCTCTCAGGGGTAAATAACAACTCATATTTACCTGAAAGAGAGAGAGAGAGAGACTTCTAGTAAAGTCATTAGAGCTCGCTTTCAAAGTCTTTGCGCATGCTGGAATAATATTTAAACAAAGTATTTATAAAATGGAGGAAGAGTGGGAGCCGGGGAGGGAGAGCATTAGTCTGAGCCCAGTCACTTTTAGCACCTCCGGCATGCTCTGATGACCCAGTGTGTGTGTGTGTGTGTGTGTGTGTGTGTGTGTGGACGCACGGTGATCCGCCTGTAACAGACCATCGTTGTTTCAAGGGAAGTTCAGTCAGAGGTCTCAGCCATACAAAACCAAGCAGCACAGAGGAAAACACTTTCAGCTTCACGGCAATCAAACAGGTTTTGGACAGATGCTTGGCAAGGCTTCACCGTCCCGACACAAAAGGACGAACGAAAAATGTAGAAGGGGGCCGAGGCTCCCCGCAATGTTGCTAAACTTAATCCTTACAGCCACAAAGAATCCGAATACACACACACACACAAACACACACATACACACACACACACCAGGATTTCACCTCCACACACCAGGATGTTTGCCGAGTCCGATGGAGGCGAGGGGGTTTAATACAAAACACAAACACCGGCCACTCCAATTCCAGATCACACTCGGTCTTAGGGTTGTCACGATACTAGAATTTCTAACTTCGATGCAATATCCAGGAAAATATCGATATGCGATACCATTTATATTTTAAAGTTGTCTGAGATCAAACAACACATTTTTGATTGACAGGTGTCGATCGCCGTCATGATTTGCTCTTTTTCTATTGAGGGGAGTGAGCTTATCCGGCACAAGCATGTGAAACGTCATATCGCCTCCGGGCTTCTGCAGCATATAGACTGTAAGCAACTAAGCAAAAAAAACACAGACACAGAGACCCAAACTAGTCCCTTAGTATCTGACAACGCAGCCAGGGGGAAATCCCGGTGCAAACGAAACAGATGGACGGACAGACAGACAGACGCAGGCTTCTCCATAACGTAGGCAAGATAAAACTCATTCAAAACTTTGCACTTACACAGCAGATTACTCCTGCTATCAGAACACTTTTAGCTTGTTGAAGCAACAGATGCCCACCAATGACAGGGAAAAATCAGCAGGGCTAGAGTTAGTGGATTATTATTGACAGACTGATTTTAATCGGACATTTCAGCGTCCGGTCGAGCCTTCTGACCGGGCCCGGACAACGCATCTGAAAACCGGACAGTCCGGTCGAAAACCGGGCATCTGGCAAACCTACTTGATAAGGTTAGCTAGCTCTGTAGCTAACGTTTGGTTTGCTAGCTAAACTAAAACGGATGATGTGCCGGGTACGTTAACATTTATGATAAATGTTTAATGCTTCAGTGAGGTTGAAACGGGAGCTTTCGCAAACCTCTCGAAATTCTTTATATAGTGTGTGTGTGTGTGTGTGTATGGCTAGTGGAGGCGGAGAAATAATATGTTTGATTTTTCATTAAGAGAAAGCACTGCTAGTATCGATACTGAGTATTGTATCCGTTTCAAATTTTTAGTATCGATACTTATCGAAGTATCGTCCCCCAATCATTTTTCAATGAATGTAATCAGATTTCTTAACCTTTACTCGATTTTTGTCGTTTTTTAAAATACAAACTGTGTCAAACCTAGCTTGAAATGAACTGCTGTCCCGTCAAGAAACCCTAAATAAAATGACATGTATGTGACAATAAAGTCTGCAAGGCAACATGTTTTTGAGGATGTAATATTGAATTTTATCAGCTAATTTTGACTGTATTTCATGCTTTCATCCGAAGACGAAAACAAAGTAATGTGCTTGGAAATATTTTAATTTGCAAACTAATGACCGTACAACCAGGATAGGTGGATTATGTAAGTATGGTGGACAGATATTTTACATTTCAGGATGTCCCAAGTCACTTATGAACTGTTGTACAATGAAATCGGACAATTCGTGCCAAGCTTACATCATTATTTATTCAACAACTCATCACGTCTTTATCAACAAAAAGCTTTTCCTCTTCCACTCAAGCAAGAGCAAAAACTTGAAATTTCACTGAATTTTGCCATTTCCTTTCAGCGTTTCTAATTTGATTCTTTTGTGCGCTTTGAATCAAAACCTCCACCGACTGCCGTGCGGTCAGACCGGCACATTAGGGTTTCCTACATCAGGACTTGTGAGCTGGTTTACAGCGCATGAGGGAGAAATAAAGCGCTCAGTGTTTAATGTGTGACAGGTGAAGTGTTTCCACCTTTTGATGGCGGCTGTAATTGATGATGACACTAGCCAGGTAGACGCAGCTCCCTGCAGCCCGAGTTCCCACGTGCCCCGGGGCCGGCGTTTAAAAGCTCCCTGTACCTCCGATTTCCTGCCTTTGTTTGTTTAAAGTGAGAATTCCTCCGTCATGAAGAGTGTGCGCTCGTGTGTGTGTGTGTGTGTGTGTGTGTGTGTGTGTGGTGTGTGTGTTTGTGCGTATGTGAGTGTCCGTGTTTAAGTGTGTGTGTGTGTGTCTATGGACATGCTTATGTGTGTGTACATCTGTGTCTATAAGTGTGCATATGTGCGTGTGTGTGTGTGTGTGTGTGAGTGTGTGTGTGTGTGTGTGAGTGTGTGTGTGTGTGTGTGTGTGTGTGTGTGTGTGCAGCAGCAGCAGCCTCACTCCGTCTGCTTCCTCTCCTCACACAACTCCAAATAAACACACGCAACTTCCATTGGTCCACTCGACCGTGTTTGTCTCTCCATGTTTATTTTTCCCTTTCTCCTAAACCCCCCTCCTCCCCCCCTGCCTTCCACCCCCTCCTGCTCCCACAATCCCTTGCCTTCTGCACGGTGGGAGGGGGAAGGGGGGAGGGGGGGAGGCAAAGTCTCTCTCAACACATTGGATGAAGTCTATAGTATTTGTGCACTGCATCATTATTATAAACAAAGATATATGAGTAGGAACCATTTCTAGTGGTATGGTGGTTATGTAAAAAAAGTTTTTTAATAGAGTTTGTGTATTACATGTTTTATTGCCTATGGTATCTTTGTATATTGTATTGATGTTATAGTTTTTGCACTGAATGAATTGAACACAACTCAATTCCTGAACACTGAATGAGATACTATTTAAATGGCATTGTGGGTAATGATTAACACACCTGGCGAAGGCCAATCCAGGTTGAGACTTTGTTTGTATAACAAACTTTCTGTTCTGTGTCTGGACCGACTTTAATATTTATTAGAATTTATTGAACGGTCTCTGGTGCTGCTATTGACTTTGCGGAGGGAACTAAACAAAATGAGGAAGAGGAAGGGCGGATCAACAAGGTGTGATTACATAATATGAATCATCATGATGGAATATGAACGTAAAGAACCGAAACAATCCCCGGTTATATAGACATTAGATGCAGTATTGTATTGTGCTATATCAATTGGTGATATAGAGTAGCAAAACGAGCCTTTGTTTATATGAAAATGTTCCGGATTATTACTTTAACAGGTTTTATTACATTTTCAACCTCATTAGAGAGACGTTTTTATTACATTTTGACAAGTTATTACATTATCCGGCCGTTTACTACATTATCGGTTGCTCCATGGCCCCAGCAGTGTGTGTTGGAGCACCATGTGTGTGAGCCCATCGCCTCCCGTTAGGTCTAATCCCTAACATTATATATAGCCCTCTCAGGAGCCGCCGACAGGCCATTTTCATCTGTGCCGGATCGGCCCGTAAATCACACAGAGCCACCGTTTTCCCACCCGGCCCGGGGCTCATACCCGCGGCGCCGCGCGGCCAGACTCCAGCCGGCTAATGATTTTCCAAACTGTGAGGAAAGGCTGGAAGAGGAGGGCGTCCCGCCGTGTCGACACCAGGGGCAGAAATTAATGCTTTTTTCAGAAGGCGCTTTTGATCTAATTTTTAGGGGCCCTTTGGTCCTTTTGAGGGCAATTTTATGGAACCATGAAATAATACTGTACATTTGCATTGCATATTGGCAAATAAACACTTAATTTGTGCCACTAAGATTAGTTTTATTTGACATACTAATCTATCATCACATAACCAATCAGAGAGTTTTCTACTGCTTCAGGTTGCATGCTTGGTTGTTTTCATATCAAAAAATGCTCAATTTGTCTCGCCCAGAATGCACTGGAAAGAATCGCCCGGTCACAGGCTCCCACAAATCACCTACGGTGGCCCAGAGGGAACAGCTGTCACATTCATACATGAAAATACGACAACTCAGCGAAACAATTTGACCACAGTGAAATGCAAAAAGGGGTTCTCCTACTTATTGGAGGACATCTTTTGCTCCCTCATTTTTAATTTCACAGACATTTTTTAGCCCGAGTCACTGTTAATTTCTGACCGTGGGCACTAGCACACACACACACACACACACACACACACATACACACACACATACACACACACAGTCTCTGACACAGCACCTCTCCCGCTCTCTCTCACATGCACATATGCACACAAACATACACAAACACACACACTGATGTCCTTTTGGGATCTCTTGCTCCAATCACGACTCCAAGGCAAGACTCTATACAGCAGGTATGTGGAGCAGCAGGTAAAATAAATCCCTCTGTCAGGGTTGGGGGGGTTGGGGGGGGTGGGGGGTGGGGGGTCCAGACTCCTATGACCAAACTCTCTCTTAATTCTTGTGCAGCTCGGAGCGCCAGGCACGCTGTCGGCGAGAGATGGTGTTTAAAATTCCCAATTTACTGCCAGCTCTAAATTTGCCAGGAATTTTGGAGTTGAGCTGGGAGAAGAATTTACAAGCGTATTGTTTTCACTCTGTTGGGGGCGGGACGTCTGCTGCCATATTGTCCAAAAGGCATAATTAATAAATCAGACTTACAGACCAGGAGCCGCAGTCAAGTCTGAGGCTTCAATTTAACATCTAATGCTACACCGAAAATAATCTCAACTGTAAATCACACAAAACACTCATACTTTCAGTCCAAAATAAGACATCCAGTATTTGAAATACATGATTGAAGGCACAAAATCAACACAAATTTTAACACTCTCTTAAGGATAACAGCTAATCTAAACCCTCGGTTGACTAAACGAACACTTTCACAGGCCGGATCCTCCACATTTTAGAAACGCCGAACGATGAACTTCAGGTCACGATCTCCCAAAATGGAAACGAGCTGCTCAATTATACATGCGTGTGACCACTGGGCCTGTGAGCCATACCTGACTCATGTGGTAATAGCTCTCCTAGATCCTGACAGATCAGGAACGTTTTGCTTGGGAGAGCTTGTTTCCCAACTCTGGATCGGACCGAGCGGGCCAAAGTTTTGGTTCAGGCAGAGCTGTGAGGCACAACAGAGTGGAAACACACCATCATGGAACAAACAATTGTTGCTAGGCTTTATTATCCCCCAGGCGAGTGTCAGAGAGAAAGAAATGAGCCGCTAGCTGACACTCACCATATGCACAGCAACAATCTAACACAAACTGTCTCTCTTTCTCACACACACACACACACACACACCGACCGTGACATCATTTGTATCTATCAGACTATAATTTGAGAAGCTGGTTCCAGCCCAGGACTCCAGCGGTGACTATGGCACGTCAAGGTGAGATTAACAGCAGCAGATCTCTCTCTCTATATTTCTTTTTAAACTTCTTCAGCAGACCGAGGCGTCACTCGGCCAGGATACACATCATCACCCCATGACACGTTTAAAACCTCTCTTTAAAAGTAGAGCTGATAGATCCTGACAAGAAATCTTAATTGCGAGTATTTGCCAGAATATTGCAATTGCGATTTAAACTGTGATTAATATTATCATTACAAGTTTTTCTTGTCCTAAATTTTTTGGAACTTTAAAATTGTTTAAAGAAAAGTGATTCTGTTAAAAAAATAAAATAAAATAGATGTCAGTGTGTGAGTGTTAGATGTTAGCAGGATTTACTGAGTTTGAGTCTGATATTGTACTTGATTCATGGACCAAAGATTACCCGGAGCACAGAAATCCATTTTGGAGGCAACTCTCTCTTAAGCCATTAATTGCAGCCTCTGCGATTTGGAAATTGTAGAAGTTCATATTGCGGTTTTGATTTTTGTTTTGGATTAATTGTTCAGCTCTACTCTGTTTGGCGTTCCGCGGGTCGGTGGAGAGGAATGTGCTGTGGTCCAAAACGGGAAAAGATTTGCCTCGAATGTGTCTGTGGGTCGGGGTTTTTCACCTACTGGACTCAGACAGACACACACACACACGTCTCTCTCTCCCTCATCACACACTCTCTCTCACACACTCACAGCAGTGTGACACCCTGAGGTGGCTGGGTTAGAGTGAGTCAGGATGTGAAGGGACTGGATGGGTCTGAGGTTCATCTAGGGTTAGAGAACAACTCCTACCTCCATTAGCTAGCCACTGACTGAACTGCTGTGTGTGTGTGTGTGTGTGTGTATGTGTGTGTGTGTGTGTGTGTGTGTGTGTGTGTGTGAATGCATGTGTTTCCTACAGTACAGACCCGCTGTACACCTGTCATCAGCATGCCTTGTAGGTAGTCAGATCGCAAAAATGCATAAAATCCAGGTTGTAAATGTGGTCAGAGACACATTTGGCCTCATTAACAACAAAGTGAAAATTCAGTGCATCTCCAATCCACATGTAGGAGCGACGTAAGACGGAAATAAACTTTTACATGCAGATCCAAACAGGACATTCACACTAATCAAACAGGCGTCCACAAAAATATAAACAAAATCCACTGGAGTCCAGTGGATTTTCCTTCTATTTTCTTGGGCATCTTACTAACTGGATGACTGAAATTAATCTACACAGACAAATCAAACAGGCCGCAAGTAACGTCCTCGCCAAAAATTGATTGTCAAGATACTTGTGGATGGGGAACAAACGGGACGAGGCGTTTATGGTCCATTTTAAAATATGTAAACAGGTCAAAGGTCAGAGACAGCTGCAGCACTAGAGCTGTTTCATGCTGTACAGTATATGTGTATGTGTATGTGTGTGTGTGTGTGTCTAATACACTGTCTGCCTGTGTGGTGTGTGTTTGATACACAGTCGTGTGGGAGTGTGAGGGGTCATAATCAGGTCCGAGGTGGAAACCTGTCATCGCTGAGAGAGAGGAGGAAGGGAGGGAGGCAAGGAGAGCGGAGAGGAGAGGAGAGGAGAGAGAAGATGAAAAAAAGAGAGAGAATGAAAGAGATGATGGAAGAAGAGAGGAAGGGGGGTGTGTTAGATGGAAATACACGTGCATGGAGAGTCCACTGGGACACCCGGATGCTGCTGCTATTCCTGTCCAGGAGAGGAGAGAGGAGACAAGCGTCCGATTGAGGGCCTTTGGGTGGGGGGGGGGGGGGGGTAAAGGGGGTGGGGGGGGCAGGACTGGAGGGTACGAATACCACAAGCAACTTTACCGCCTGTTTACCCCCCGAACATCCCTCTGACAGGAGCAGGAATTACATATGTTGACACAGCAACGGCTTTGATGTAAAAAAAATATATATATATATAACAGGCAAGGAAGAGAGAGAGAGAGGGAGAGAGAGAGAGAGAAGGAGGGTTAAGACAGATACAGTAGGAGAGAGAGAGAGGGAGAGAGAGAGGGAGGGTTAAGACAGATACAGTAGGAGAGAGAGAGGGAGAGAGGAGGGTTAAGACAGATACAGTAGGAGAGAGAGAGAGAGAGAGGGAGAGAGAGAGAGAGAAAGAGAAGGAGGGTTAGGACAGATACAGTAGGAAAGAGAGAGAGCGAGAGAGAGAGAGAGAGAAAGAGGGTTAAGACAGATACAGTAGGAGAGAGAGAGAGAGAGAGAGAGAGGAGGGTTAAGACAGATACAGTAGGAGAGAGAGGGAGAGAGAGAGAGAAGGAAGATTAAGACAGATACAGTAGGAAAGAGAGAGAGTGAGAGAGAGAGAGAAAGAGGGTTAAGACAGATACAGTAGGAGAGAGAGAGAGGGAGAGAGAGAGAGAAAGAGAGTGGGTTAAGACAGATACATGAGGAGAGAGAGAGAGAGAGTGAGGGAGGGGTGGGATGAGAGAGGAAAAAGAGAGAGAGAAGGGAAAGGCAGATATTCACATGCTGGTTTATGGGGTTTCCAGAGAGCAAACACGCTTCTATTTCTGTGTCTCTTTCACCTCTTTCTCTGAGCGCTCCTGCAGTGAAATCCCTGTGGAGGGAGACCCGCGCTCCAGCAACAAGAGCAGAGGAGCTGCCTTCAGTGTAAAAATCCATACCAGACTCTCTCAATGTCCAAAAATAGATCTCTATTTATTAGTTAAAAGTGTGACGTTTCAGTCTAGACAAAACGTCAGAAGGTCTAGACTTCATAGACCGAAACATCACGGTTTTAACTCATAAATAACTAATAAATAAAAGATATTAAAGGGATTTCAGTGTGTACTAGGATAGGAAGGCGTGACACTCTCTCAATATCCAAAAATAGATCTGTACACTGCAAAAAATGACAAGTTGTCAAGTGATTTTAACTTGTTTCCAGATCTATCAATCTTATTTTGTGATATTTTTGGTCAAATTATCTCACTGCACTGGCAGATAATCTTGCTGGTTTCAATAAATTTCACATGATACATGCCAATATGATTCAAGAAATCATCATAAAACAATGAAGAAAATCTTGAAACAAGAAACTTTCGCCAAGACAATTTCACTTTTACCAAGTAAATGTCCTGAAACAAGTAACATTATCCTGAAAAAAAAAAGTCAGATTTGTTGAAACCGGTAAAATTATCTGCAGTAAGATGATTTCACGAAAAAAATCTGTCAGTTTTTGCAGTGTAGAAAACCGTGACGTTTCGGTCTATGAAGTCTAGACCTTCTGACATTTTGTCAAGGCTATAACTAATAAATACAGATATATTTCGGAATATTAAGACCGTGTCACATCTTCTTATCCTAGTACACACTGAAATCCCTCTAATATCCTGACATTGAGCACGTTTTACATGGACTGC
The DNA here is from genome assembly GCF_046629955.1 of Centroberyx affinis. NCBI lineage: Eukaryota > Metazoa > Chordata > Actinopteri > Beryciformes > Berycidae > Centroberyx > Centroberyx affinis. Next base: position 143,849 of record NW_027282305.1, on the reverse strand, counting down.
AATATTCCGATATTAACCCGATTAAGACAATACTCTGAATAAGACACTGCCATGTAAACAGCATTTTCTGATGACCTTAACCCGAATAAGGTCATAGTCGGAGTAAGCAATAGTCGAATTAAGACATGTGGAGTATTCCGATCTTAGTGGCATTACTGAAGTGCATTGTAGTCATATATACACCTTAATCACACTGTGACGTCCTATCGGATTTTGCGACACGTACGGCAATCCAACCGCTTGACGACACACGCTCTAGCTTCCAGCGAGTGTTGCGCAACTTGTTTACAGAAGAAAAGATGACTGCCACCGGTAAAAAGAAGTCCCAACATTTTGTCCCTAACATGGTAGCAACATGACAGAAAGGGTTTCAGGTTAAATTCCGGAGGGAAACTCAGATGTAATGTGGCCGTGCTTCTTCAGTCATTAATCAGACTATACTCTGTAGCATGTAAACGGGAATATGAATAGAATATTATATAAGCAACTCATGTAAACAATCGAAATACTGTCTTATTTAGAATAAGGTCAATAGTCGGATTATTGCAGTCCATGTAAATGTAGTCATTGGCTCCGAACACAAACCCAGACTGTTCGACAAGGCCTCGTCCAGGAGAACAGAAACACCGTAGGAAGGAGGTGAGGAGAGTATGAAGGAGAGGTCACTCTGTCCCCTCCCCCTCCTCCTCCTCTTCCTCCTCCTCCTCCTCTATTTGATCTCTGTCTCCTCCCCCTCAGTCTTCGCCACATTCCTCCACAGTGTCTCCTTGTCCCACAGCAGCGATGACAGATGACTGTCCCGTCATCTGTCTTTGAACTTCTACACTGTCCCCCATTCACAGACGCTTTGCATGTGAGTATTGTGTTTAGAGAATGTGTGTGTGTGTGTGTGTGTGTGTGACCGTCCATCTGTGTGTATCGAGTGTATGTACGTGAGCGCATCGGCATGAGTGTGTCCTGTGGGTGGAGGGAGGGAGGGAGGGAGGGAGGGAGGGAGGGAGGGAGGGAGGAGAATGTCCCCTCTGCTGCCCCTCCTCACCTCGGGATCACCGCTCCGTCAGCGCCCGCTCGCCGCCACAGATTGAGCCCATAAATTAAGTCTGACAGGCGTAATGGGCCGGGGATGGCGGGGGTACCGGGGGTTAAACGATTAAAGAAAATGCAATCGGCGTCGCAAAAAGGAAGCCAAACGCAACGTGTCACAAGTCAGGCATCCGTCACACACACACAAGGGAAACTGCTTTGTAGGAGGCACAACAACACAGCAGGAGAACGGGACAGGGTGTAAATAAATAAATAGAGATTCATTCCAAAATGAGATTGAAAAACGTTGAGTTAGCCTACGTTCA